>NW_027131245.1:0-223353 GCF_026122565.2 Emydura macquarii macquarii | reverse complement strand
AGGTTCGGTTTGGGATACAGGGGGTTAAGCAAGACAGTGATGATTCTGGGGGTTTGCTTAATCAATAAACCCTTTATTTTACAATAAACAATCCTATCCTTATAATAAAACAGTTCTATTTCTATAATAAACAGTTTCACAGCAAGCAATTACACAGCAAACAGTGATAGCAAAGAGCAGGAGACCTCCATGCACGAAAAGACAAAATGTGCCACCCAAAACTTTAGTGTTTTGTGATCTCTCCTGGATCACCACATGGCTGCCAGCATGTGACACTAGGGTGCCCAGTTTTGGAGTTCCCCAAAGAAGTTACAAGACAAACACAACAGAAAACAGTTAATCCATACTCACAAACATTATGTACAGGTATACTATGCTGGCCAAATTCAGTTGCCGTTTGCTTAAGATACTGCAGACGGGAGAGAGCCACTGTGAGTGATCAGTTCACAGTGAAGCGGGCTAGTGAAGATGCGTCAGCCCGCCGAGCCGACAAGACCAGGGGATATGCAGGATGCCGGGTGGATTCAATTCCTCTCTGCCTTCTGCCACCTGGGTTTGAACTTTTATAGTTTCCCCCTGGTCAGCAGAGGCTAAGCCCCATTGGTTGCTATTTGCTGCATGGCCTTCTAAGGTCAGGGCTCAGCGTTTAGCCAACCAGGTGCTCCTGATTTCCCGGGCAGGTATGAACCAGCCAACCAGGTGATTGCAATTATCCTGGGCAGTTGCTGACCACGCACCAGCGGGTGGGGTCACTTCATTTCCTTATAAGGAGACAGGTACATGCGGCTCGTGCTGCTGAGTCAACCCTCCCTAGGCTGCCTCTTTATCCACGTGGGGGGGGCAGTGCATGTGGTGCTGCAGACGCCACTATGCAATTCAGTCTCCACATGCCCCCTGGCGGATGCCAGCGCCACTTAAACCAGGTCACTGGACTTAAGTCCTACCGGAAGTAAGGCAGCTAACTCTTCCGTCTGCAAAGTCTTAGTGACTATGGCAACAGCAAATAGTTTACGAGTGAGAATTTTCAACAACATGACAAGTATAACAATGGCTACCAAAATCATAACAGCAGACATTAACAATGACAATAACCAAGATTTGGCTGAGGGAATACCCAAAAAGTTACTAAGCTACCCCATCATTCCCCAGGTGCGCTGTTCATTTAAATCTTTAACAATTTGATTCACATCATCAATAGTTTCAGACACATTTCCAGATATATCAGGAATATAAGTACAGAAGGTCCCAATTGATCCCCCCAGGGTGGCACACAGGCCCCCTTTCTTAGCTAGGAGGTACTCAAGACCCAATCAATTTTGGATAACATTTTTGCATTTGGGAGGCTTGGTCATTAAGAAGCCCTAATGCTTTGGCTGTTGCATTTCCCAGCTTCTCAAGTCCTTCAGTTAACTTTTGGAGCTGGACGTTCATGTTTATCAGGCTTGGTGCCCCCTCGAAGCACAGTTCAGCGCCTGGCAACTCAAAGGCCAGGGCAAGGATAGTCAATGCGGGGGACCGAGAGTGAAGCCAGGCGTGATGATCCCACTGGGACTCGTTGGGTTGGTTTAACGAGGAGTTGAAGGGTAATGGAACGAACCCAACAAGACCTTTGCCCGATGAAGTGTATTCTCTGGTGCAAACCCAGCAGTCCTTGACCTCCACTGCCAACGCCGCCTCTTTTAGCACAGTGATGACCAGGTTAAGCGGAGATTTGTGAAGATGTTGGTCCAGCCATGATCCTTCTATGATACCTAAAATGCATAACTAACAAAATAGGTTAATTAAACCGACTTAACCAGTTATGATGGACCCATACGTGAGGTTCCTTAATGAGGTAAGTGTTGGGATATTGACCTGAGGAGACAATTTCAGTTAACATGGGTTCTGAATCTTTATCTCCCGGAATGGAAACCCAAACTTTGTTTCCAGGAGCATATTTTGGAGTCCAGGGGTGCTGCGGTTGCGGGGTCCGCTCTGGCCATCGGGAGGCGCTTAGATTCATTTGAATCAAGGCTTGGGACAAATGAAGATGCCACCCTTTGTAATTTGACCCATTTCCCATAAGCTGGAGACGCTGCTTAAGGATTCCTATGCGTCGTTCCACCACCCCGTTTGATTCTGGGTGATAGGCAAGATGAACATGCCAATGGATGTTATGGCGTTTTGAAAACTCCTCAATCTTGAGGGAGGTAAAAGGTGGTCCCCCATCCGATTGGATCTCTATAGGACTGCCCCAAAGTGCCAGGGCCAATTCTAGTTTAATGATGACGTCTCTGGCAGTAGTTCGGGCTAAAGGCCAGGCCATAATCTGGCGAGACCCAAGATCAACAATTACTAAGCCCTTGGGAAACTGCTTGGCTCCCGGGAGAGGCCCCATTAAATCAATTTGCCAAGTTTTCCCTGGTTCAAAGTGTTCAGGGGCAAAGGCCCCCCGGCAGTGTTCTACCCGATTCATTTGTTTAACCAAATGACACTTTTTACACTGTCTGGACACGTTTTCCCAGGTCTTTAAGGAAATAGTTTTCCCTCCCCCTTCATCCTGGAACCTGCCATGATTGATACGGGCACCCCAATGTCCCCAATTGTTATGCAGCCAGGTGGCTAACAATTCTGCATTGGGAGATGCAGAGGACTGTGTGATATTAACTACTGCAGGTGCCCCCTGACGCAACTCAAGATCCAGTTGCGTATGATGTACGTTGCTATCAGGGCGGTGTGATGGGCAATGCTGAATGAGCAAGTATGAAGGTTGTGTATTAAAACAGCGCTCAATATCCTGCCAAAGGGGAGCGTGAGCATTTACAGTACGGAATTGATTAATTAACACTCCAATAACATATTTGGAGTCAATTCCAAAAATCCAGAGTTCACCCTTATGACTCTTTTGGCAATGTCTGAGTCCTTCGAAAAATCCCCACACCTCACAAATTTGGGCGTTGCTATCAGGTGGAAGGGTGCGAATAATCAAATGTCGACATTTGACGCACCAGGCTCCTGCTTTAGGTCCCGATTCCATTCCCCCATCAGTGTATATCCAGGGACTGACTTCAGTGATACGAATGAGAGGGTTAGTGCTTTGAAAGAACTCCTCCCGCCCGTTCTTTAGGGGAACATTTTCCAGTTTCCACTGAGCCCATGCAATTTTGGCTTGTATCAGGAGCTTGGTCCATGTATCTATTGTTCCCTGAAATTGTGTAGGGACACCCTCTTCTAGCCAATTAAGGCTGGTTGCCCCGGGACCCTTAAGGGTTCCTGGAGAGACCCCCTTTGCCCATGGCTCAATAGTTGCTGCTGCCAGGAGTAACTTTCCATAGGGACCATATCTGTGCTGTGCCCCCACGAAGACTCGCATCTCCTGCCACACTAACTGATTTTCCTGCTCTGCCGTGGCATACGTATGTGTGTTGGTCCATTGCAACCTGATAGTTATTGGTTTGGCTGCATTATATCGGTGCAAAGGCACCTTGTGCTTAAGGCTATACAGCAGCTCACCATAAGCCTGTGTTTCTATCTCGGTCCAGGAGAGTGGATGGGCTTTAGTCCGGACCTTTCGTTGTACCAGTGGCAAGGCAGCCCAATGGTTTCTGAGGAACATTCGGTGGTAGTTAAGGACCCCCAGAAACTGTTGAATCCCTTGTTTAGTATTCGGGGGTGTCACACTTAACTCTGTAAGTTCTGCTTCGCCAGCAGTAGCTAATAAGGATTCTGGTGTGACCTGATAGCCCAGAAATGTAAATGACTGACTGGGCGTCAGGGCAGACTTAAGAAGATTGATTTCCCACCCCTTGCCCTGTAGCCACTGTACCAGTAGGGCAGTAGCCTGGGACACTTTTGTCTCTTCTTCTCCAAATACCAGCACGTCATCCACATAGGAAATGACGGTGGCGCCTATGTCTGGTTGGACACATCGAAATTCAACTAAATCTTTGTGTAACCAGCTCTGGGCCACTGCGGGTGAATTTTTATATCCCTGAGGGAGGACATGCCAATTATAGACCTGTCCCCCTACTGCAAAGTTTAGGACACCCTTGTGGTCGACCATAGGAATTTGAAAAAACATGTCTTTCAGATCCAACGTGCATCCCCACTTTACTTGTGGATCTTTTGACAATATTGCCTCTATCTCTGGTTTTGTATGTTCAGCAACTGCCTGGACAGCCATTATGTGATCATTGGCTTGACGGTAGTCGATCACCATGCGGTATGCATTAGAATGGGGTTTTTTAACTGCCCATGCGCTAGAAACATAAGTAGAGCTGATCGTGGGTGTTATTCTGTGGCTTTTGATTAACTGGGCGATAAGGATTTGTATCGCCTCTTTAGGTTCTGCCTTTAGTGGGATATGGCGATATTTCCAAGATGTAGGGTTTGTTAGCTCAGGCTCATGGGGTAAGCGGTTATCAGCCTCGGTGGGCTGTGGGGATACAATAGCACACGGTAGGGCTTGTAAAACTTGATCACTAAGCTGTAATTTCCGTATATCTTCAACCCCCAACAGATTGGTGCCCCCTAATACTCCCTTAATTTTGTACCTCCGGTTGTGGAGTAGGACTGTAAACCATACCACTGGGGTTTCTTTAAGTTCGTTAATGCCCTGTACCCAGAGGCTGGAGGACGTTGGGGTGTGGGGAACAGAGTTAGCTATTACAGATACTTGAGCCCCAGTGTCCAGGAGGAACTTAATAACTTTTACTTTCTGGTCATGGTCTAATACCTCTAAGGACTGGTGGGGTCTGGTATCCCTAGTAATTGGGCCGAATAGATGGACCTCGGCCCTACCTAGTTTTTTTGCAACTCATCTGCATTAGTGTCCCATTCTTGCCATCCATATTCCTTAGCCATTTCTAGTAATTCACTTTCTTTTTTTCCCCTGAGTTGGTTCCGTTCTAGCCCTTTGTTTAACAGATATCCAAACAAAGCACGGGCTAACTTTGTAAACAGAGGCCTGTTGCTAACTCCCTTGTTTCCCTTATACTTGCCACTGTCCTGCGGGAATGTTCTAGCAGCGTGTATTTGAATTTGGTTCCCAATATCATAAAGGGTGTTAATGGGATCACCAACCGCTGTTCGGAGCCACAGGATAGTCTGGGCATCTGGTGATTTTAACCCCGCCACAGCCCCTTTTACTGCTTGTTCCGTTATGGGAACCTGACCTGGGTCCCTCAGGTTACAGATTGGGTATGGGCTGTTCCGTTGTGTTTTCGTTAGGGGCAGTCCTTCCCCCCCCCCATCAAACAATAGTACTGAAAACCCTGCCACTGCATATAAAAGGTCAGTGACATTCATAATACTACCTGGGGGTAAGCCATAAGCCTGTACTTGTCCTTCCGTCATTATTGTTAACAGGGCTGGGAGGGCAAGGCTCCATCCCTTATGATTTGCGACCGCTGCCGCGTTACCAGCCCCCATCCTCCACCTTATGTTTCTTACTAGCTGCAGAGCCTCATCCCTGCTAACTAATTCCTGTCCTGAATTCATAGTCACCCTACCTACCCATATGGGAAAGGGCTCGTTAGGGTTGATTTGTGTTTCCTCAATTAATTGTTTCATTTCAGCTCGGTTTCTATCCCTCATAACGCTAGAGGTAGTTTTGTCCCCATCTGCATCAATCGTAGTCTTAGTGACTACAATCGGCATGGCTTCCATGTGGGGCTGGGATATCCCATCCCTCTGTGGGGCAGAGGGTGCAGGGGGAGCAAAGCTGAGTTCCTTTGCCTTGGCTAGATCCACCCACGGGTACGCGGGTGGCGGGTCTGTTTTCTCCCGGTCCGATTGACCCTCATTATTAATGGGACTTAACAATTTCCGCAGGACCGTTTCTTTCCCTTCCAGCATGCTGGATGCATTCCATGCTTTCACTAAAGCACGAAATAGCACATGGCCCAAAGGTCCCTTTTTATATTTTTCCATCCCCAGTTTGTTTAAGCTTTTTATACTTTCCAATTCCTGAACTAGCTCAGCCACATGGTCAGAGACAACCGGACCAGTTTGCTGTAGCACAACTGGGTTGGTGGCAGGTTCCCCAAAGGTGGAAATTACTGCCATTTTAACTGCACCTAATTGGTTTTCTATACTATGGTCTCGCTTAAGGACCTTGGCATTTATCAATTGGGGCATTACAGGACCATGCGGGCTCCATTCCAGTGTGGGATGGCACCTTAGGAGACATGTGAGCTGTGAGTTAGTTAGCTCAGCCGTCCAGGTCCGTTCTTCAGATCCAGCTGGGAAAATAAACCGGTGCAGGCGCTTATTTTCTCCATTACTGGTCTCACTCATATGATGAATGAGATGTGCCCAGGCTTGCCCTATCCTTAGTGGATTCTCCCAGGGACATCGGGGACCATTACTATCCTGCTCAACCGTCCCGCATCCTGGTCGTGACGCCATGTGGAAACAGAGAGAAAAACTCTCTGATAGGTTCGGTTTGGGATACAGGGGGTTAAGCAAGACAGTGATGATTCTGGGGGTTTGCTTAATCAATAAACCCTTTATTTTACAATAAACAATCCTATCCTTATAATAAAACAGTTCTATTTCTATAATAAACAGTTTCACAGCAAGCAATTACACAGCAAACAGTGATAGCAAAGAGCAGGAGACCTCCATGCACGAAAAGACAAAATGTGCCACCCAAAACTTTAGTGTTTTGTGATCTCTCCTGGATCACCACATGGCTGCCAGCATGTGACACTAGGGTGCCCAGTTTTGGAGTTCCCCAAAGAAGTTACAAGACAAACACAACAGAAAACAGTTAATCCATACTCACAAACATTATGTACAGGTATACTATGCTGGCCAAATTCAGTTGCCGTTTGCTTAAGATACTGCAGACGGGAGAGAGCCACTGTGAGTGATCAGTTCACAGTGAAGCGGGCTAGTGAAGATGCGTCAGCCCGCCGAGCCGACAAGACCAGGGGATATGCAGGATGCCGGGTGGATTCAATTCCTCTCTGCCTTCTGCCACCTGGGTTTGAACTTTTATAGTTTCCCCCTGGTCAGCAGAGGCTAAGCCCCATTGGTTGCTATTTGCTGCATGGCCTTCTAAGGTCAGGGCTCAGCGTTTAGCCAACCAGGTGCTCCTGATTTCCCGGGCAGGTATGAACCAGCCAACCAGGTGATTGCAATTATCCTGGGCAGTTGCTGACCACGCACCAGCGGGTGGGGTCACTTCATTTCCTTATAAGGAGACAGGTACATGCGGCTCGTGCTGCTGAGTCAACCCTCCCTAGGCTGCCTCTTTATCCACGTGGGGGGGGTGGTGCAGTGCATGTGGTGCTGCAGACGCCACTATGCAATTCAGTCTCCACAAGTGTTGTGATATGTTTTGATTATGGATCGCATCTGAAACTTTTAATCAAATTCCTTGTTTAATCTTCCAACTACAGAACCAACAATCTGTGTAAAAGAGCTGTCAAAGGAATTCTCCTTTTCGGTAACTTGATCTGACATTAGTAAGAAATGTTTTCAGAACAGAGTTTAAAATGAAACACAACCAACAGATCTTCATGATAATTTTCCTGGATACCTAACAGATGGAATTAAAGAAACTCAAAGGGTTCTTTTGATTTTTGAACAGATCATGAAACAATTGACCATACACAGACAAGTTAACTCATGGAATTTTATTATGCCCATTATATTTTTTTAAGTGTGGTTTACCAGTTTCTATTATTTATCTCCATCCTATATATAGATTAGCCAGCAGTTCAGATGCCTCCATTTTAGAATGTTTACATCACACAACAGCCTTATGTTGCAGTAGACCTTGGTCTTAGTAATATTTTCTTATAGCCTCTTTTTCTTTCTTTAGTAAATTGCAATTGGGTACTATTAGCTCCTTCATGCGCCACGATATTTTGGCATACATAGTTGTGGAGCTTGTTAAATTAGCTACTGTGTATTAAAGTGCAATCACCAGTTTCACAGGACACGATGCACTGAGTGACAATCTCAGAGCTGTATCAAGTCCTGCATACTTGTGAGCACAAAACAAAACAAAAATCAATGGAAAGAGGAACAAAAATAATATTTCTTAACTATTTTAATGAAAGTAAAACAGAAACGGGGGCTAATCTTCAGCTACTTCAAAATGAAACTATGAGATTCTTTTAACTGGTTCTGCAACTGGCAGTCAGTAAGGCTGATTTACACACACAACGAATTCTTTAGTGCTTATTTCTGGGGTTGGCGTTCTTTCTTTCTTTCTTTCTAGAAGCCAAGGTGCTTTGATAGCAGGGTGATAGTCACCCTATAAATATCTAAGACCGGTAAATAGCTAAAACAGCTGCAGCAGAAGAAATTCTATTACATACATAATGCATTATAGTAAAAGAATAACTCCTTCAGCAGTCATGAAGAGGAAGTGTGAATGTATGGATGCCATACATGGTACTGCTGTGAGGTTCATTTTCTATAGTAGCTATTTCTAGGATCTGTATCCACTCCATACCTGAGTGTCAAGTCTAATATCTGCATTGTTAAACAAATTTAACTGTGCTTATATAGCTCGCAGAACAATGGAGCTCTAATGCTGATTCTGGCACCTGGTCTGTACCACAATACAAGTAAACAATAATAGTAATTGCATTAGGAAATAGAATAGAGTTCACGCTATAGTATTTTCTCTGAAAAATCTGTCCAATTTATATGTGATATTTAAGTTACTTACCTGGTATGCATCTTTTCACCCTCTTGCATCTCCTGCACATCACATAGCCTTAGTTATTGGAGGGTCATTGCTATATTAACATTTCCCATTGCAGACATGATGATCTATGACAGGGACTTTGACTTCGTAAATGGTATCTGGTGCTACTAACTGTTTTGGGTTAGTGGCTCCCCGTTCTGTAACATGGCACTTGGTTCCACCTCCAATGTCTGTTGTAGATTGTGGTTGTAGCAAATGGACATGTTTGTCTAGTGCTCAATAAAGCTGAAAATTTAAAAACAGAACAAGCCATTAAACAACCCTATACATAATATTATTAATGATACTAAGGTTCTGTACAGCCCAAACTGGCCTCAGTGGATCTAGGTCAGTGAGTAAACCAAGTGCCGCAGCTTTGAATGCTGCTTCCTACTACAAACAACTACTTCTACCTCGGTAATGGTGGAATCAAAGATTTTCCACTGCTATGTGAGCTTTCTTCCCCCTTTCAGCTCCCTCCATAACGTCTGAGGACAAAGCTGAGAGCTGGGGTGTACTTTACTGGGGCAGACTGAGTTTATCCATAAACCTAATACAGAGCCAACCTACAGGGACCATAGCCTTCTGGGTTTAGTAGTGGGGAGCTCTAGGTACTGATTAAAATGGAACAATAGTGTACATTATATATGGCATTCAAATGTATAGAATTCAAAACAGTACCTACACATTATTTATTTATATAATCAGAGTGTGTATGCTCTAGCTGTGCAGTGAAATTGACAACTATGACGGCCCCAGATTTTACCAGTATAAAAATCTTAAGAGGGGCCCACACAGTGTGGTTTGTCCCAGGCCTGCACCCCCCAAGGACAGCCATGGGGAACGCTGCTATCCACTCTGGGCCGCTAGTGCCTGCTCATACCTCACAAGTTCCCACCTGTGTGAGGAGAACACCACGTGACCCTGCTATCAGGCCATAGTGATTGGCTGGTGTTGACCTTTGCTCCTATATGGAGGAAGGGGAGGAGGAAGGAGAGGAGAAACAGCAGGGGGGTTTGGGATCTGCCACAGCCACACAGCATTTCAGAATTCAGAATTCTTCTGCTTTATGAGAAATACAGTCATCCAGCGGTAAAGGGGGAAAAGATTGTATTTCTCAGAGTGGAAAATTGAGTGTTGGGATACTTATTAAAATTTTCAGAAGTTAGGGGGTACTTGCTACTTAAAACACTGGATTAGATAGTACTTACACCCCAGTATAGCACAAACACCAATTAAAAAATTGACAGCTTGAAACCTGATAATTTTTCTTATGTTGATAAATTATGGCAAGTTGTTTCTTCTCTTTAACCACAAGCGTTCTGATTTTGACAATGTATCTCAAAATATGTTTGGAATTACTTTAATTGTAATGATACCTAAACCAAACAAGTAGCAAAATTTCACCAATATGACTGCAAACACTAATGTTAGCATTTTGTGGAGTAAAGAAAGACCTGAGGTCTTAGCAGCTTTGTCATAGACTATAGAAAATAGCTACCTAGTCATATCTAAAGTATATAAAACACAACTAAAAACAAAGAACAAAAACTATCAAAAGAATATAGCAACATTTTATTCAAATAATCTTTTGTTCTCGTGGGATTTTCAAACCAATGCTTTAGTACAGAAAAGTACAAGTCACATTCCTATTCAAGTTATTGTTCTATTCTTAGAAGTGACTGTAAGAATGGCATTGCTGGTTTCCATGTTTATTGTGTCTTAAAGACTTGCAGCAAAACATGCACTTAGTTTATAAGCAATATTATGTTTTTTCCAACTTCCAGCCCAACAAATATCAATCAAGGATCGGAAAGTAAGATTGTGTCTCACATATTGTCAGCGAAAAAGATTCTTCAATTAGAACTTGGTTTATAATTCTGTTGATGACACACAAGTCAGAATAGAATTCAGGTCATGCTCCTATAGCTTGAGCTGACCAGTAGAAGAATGCTATTTACACATATCATGATTGGTTCTCCATTGCACTACAAGTTGTGCTGTCATTTATACCAAGCAAAATTAATGTAAAATATTACCAGTCTGATTTGATATGTTTTACTCCAACTTTGCCCTGAAGGCAATGACAACCCAAGATGCAGCGCAACAGAAAATCAGGCCCATTTTCATTTCATACATCAGATAATAATTATATTAAAAACAGAGAGAGAGAAGCAAAATTCTATCCAAATTGCAACAGCCATCAGAACTACATATTGAGTAGATTGAATGTTCATATCTGAGCACCTAAACAGGACATGCAAATCTTCATTATGCCTCTAGGCTGAAATATATATTTTTGTCTTCTATTGACTAGGAGGCCAAAAGTTTAGAGTTGGATCTTTAAAGATTCCACTTTGTTTGATGCCTGGGCAGCTGTGACTCTGAAAGCAAATAATTTTTCTTGGTGAAGGACTTCGGTGGACAGGAAGCGCAGGTTTGATTAGAGGGTGATGGAATGAAAAGTCATGTGAGAGGAATGAACACTGAAAGAGCTGTTGAAAAGGGAGTGTAGAGTGGGGACATAGTGCTGATTTGGACTGTGAATGATCGATCAAGCTAAGCAATGTATCCAGAATAATAAATCCTCTAGAAGCCAAAAGAAAAGATATGGGGCTTTCAAACAGCTGTTAGAAGCAAAAAGGAAAACATATGTATGTCTCTCACAATTCTCAGTCACTAAACATCTTAGGCCTAATTTTCAGTTGTGCTGAGGCCCCTTTACCCTGCCGCTGGCAGTATAAATGGACGTCAAGTAGTGAAAAGAGGCCTTAGCACAACTAAGAATCTGGCTTCTGTTTTACCTAATATTTTCCTACTGTAACCAATTACCTGTTCATCATGTGTGCTAAAGCTGGCCATGATCAGCTGGTGACACCATTACCTCAGCAAGAGAGTAATAAGGAGCACATTTTTAATAATGAGGGTAATTAACTATGGAAACAACTTACCAAGTGGTGTGGGAGATTCTCCATCATTGGAGATTTTTAAATCGAAACTGGATGTTTTTCTAACATATACATTTTAGTTCCACCACAGCTATTGGATTTGAAGCAGGAATTACTTCATGGAAGTCATGTGGCCTGTGTTGTGCAGGTCATACTCACTAGAAGATCAAAATGGTCCCTGATGGCCTTAAAATCTATGAATCTATGAAGAATTATGGTTAGCTATAATAACATTATTCTGACTTAGAACACTATCATGTCTTAAAATGACTATAATTACTAGTCCCTGTCACTGATTGCAAATAAACCATCATCAACAGTGATTTATATAGAAACTATAGAGCTATTTCCTTAGCATCAGGCTATTTAGTCTGCCTAAAGAGGAAGTGAATACATCTGCAATTACTTACTCTGCTTCCAGCAAAGAGGAAATGTCCAAAACCATCTATTTTAATCAAAGAAAAATTGAGCCACAGCGTTATATGGAACAAAGGGCAATTAGTAATTCATTGAAAAGATACAGGAAAAGAAATAATACAAAAGGGAGTCCTTGTAACTATCCCGCTTTCCTGATTCTTATCTTTTGCTTCCTATTTCTGACTTCTTATTTTGGACTTTGCAGCTTGGCTTCCGTTTGTCGCTTCCCTTTGAATCTTGCTTGTTATATAGCATTGTGCTTATGGCTTTTTGTAAAGGAAGCTGGAAGAAGGCTTGACTAGTTCTGGAATGCACGGTAACATATGTTAGTTTAGGGACTACCTATTAGAAATGAACAATAATGATTTTCATGTAACTGAATTGATGATAATACTTAATACTTGTACAAAACTTTATATATTCCAATTACTGAGTAAACACAATGGGCAAAATGCAAAGGCTTTGACTCCGTTTTTACTTGGTCCTTATTGAAGTTAATGGTATAATGGTATAACGCCTAAATAAGGACAGAATAAAAGGCAGAGTAAGGGTCTCCAGCTTTTGCTTAATGAATACACGAGTACTGTGATGCAATGACTAAGTTATGGTGAGGGGTCTATTTCCTCTGGTTCATAATGATCAATAACAATTGGAACCAATCTTGCAAACTGGTAGGTACAACTAAAGCACCCACAGAAATGACCATGTACCTGTTTCACTCCCCAAAACTCTGAATTTACTTGAGAAAATGGATATTTGCAAATGTATTAACTAATCATCTGTATGCACAATTCCTAAATTTGCATGTGCACACACAAATACAAATGCAGGATACTCAGTTCAACACAGAATGTTGAATGCTGGGTCTAGTAACCTCTTTTTTTCAAAAGAGGGTATCATTCATATATGTTGGCATAGCTGTGGTGTCTGCAAGCTGGCATGCATGGCAATGTGTATTGTAAACTACTAACAGTGATGTTTATTTTAGTGTATTTGGGTGAGTCTGATCCTGAAAACTCTTACTCATTTAAATGACGTGTGCTTCCACTTAAGTCATGTGCCAGATTCTCTGCTGGAGCAACTTCATTGACTTCTATTGCACCAATTTACAAGAATAGAGAATTTGACCCCGCAAGATCTAGTCTCTAACTGGGCTCAATAGGAATGAAACACCTAATGGATTAATTAGGTAAAAAACTATGAAGCAACCATTAAAACCACAGGGACTGATCACTACATTTATTTCACTGCTTTATCAGTGGACAGATTGGTAACTCATAACCAGTGTATTTTTCTTACCTTTCTCATTATTTTCTCCATTGTTACATACATACTAGCTCTGTATTTGCTCACATTGTTTTCCTCCATATATGTAATTCTTGATACATTGTTATAATTTATTTTGGCTCCTGACTACAAGTACAGAATACAAGTTCCATTTTATTCCAAATAATATTGGCTTGTTGCTATGGGAGTGTGTGGCTGTCTTTTACAATTTCTTTTTCCTTCCACATCTGTGTGTAATTTTTTATTTATCTTCTCTCTAGGACATTTTCCTTGAGGAAACCCAAAAGTGCAAGAAATCTTTTGTCCTTTTAGATACTGATCAGTGTTTTACGTGAGTATTTCCTAAGTATATTTACAAAGAAGGACTTTAACAGCATGCTGTCTAGTCATACCATGTGTACATACACACACATTTATACTATTCTGCACACTCTTCTACTATCGTGTTCTGCCATAAATGTATATCTTTAAAGGTAACGTGGCCTTGTGGATAGAGTTAGGAAACAGTACTCAGGGTTTTGGGGGACTAGTTCTGGTTGTGCCAGTGAATCGGACAATTCACAAAATGTCTCTGTGTCTTTACCCATCTGTAAAATGAAGATAACAATACCTGCAGTGTCCACCCCAGAGGGTTATTGTGCAGCTTAACACATTGATGTTTGTAAATCACAGTGACATCCTCAGATGAAAGGTGCTATATTAATTGGTGTGACAAGATTTCATAGATAAAAACAGAGCATGAGGCACACAGCAAATTAATTCTGTACAAAGTAACCACAGGGCTCAAGACTGCATATGGTTGAACTTGTGCTTTATTCCTGGAATGATACCTTGTTTATTAGAAGGTTGTGAGTGTCACATTTGGAATGGGGAGAGAAGTTTGTTTGAGAAGCTCTGTTAGGTCTCTTTAGAAAATTTTGCTGAGTTCTTAGAAGGCAGGGGAGTCTTCACAGAAATCCTGATGCTTTCCTTTGCCAAAACAAGCATTTGCAATATGTCATGATCTCTCTTCTTCTGGGATCAGGGACTGTGTCTATTTCCAGTTTATCTCTTAACCCTAATCTTGCACTTTCCCCCTTCACTACTCACTTCCCTGCTTGAACTCTTTTTTTCCTTTCCAGGGGATTGTTGTGTTGGATTCTGAAGGTTAAATTCTCTGCTGCTGTAAACTGATGTAGCTCCATTGCAATCAGTGGAGTGGCACCAATTTACACCAGCAGAGATTTTGGCCCTGATGCTTATGGATTTGCTCTTAAATGAGATGTTTGCAGTCTTGGTGAGACAGACAGGAGCTAGAGAATTTAAAGAAACATCAACTTGCACCTGTAAATGGAACTTCTGTTTTGGGTTATTGCGAAACTTATAAGACAGACACATCACAAGTTCAAACCTTGTGTGCTCACTGAAACCCCAAGTATAATCTCTTCTTGGGCATGTGACACATATATTCTCATTATATCATCTTTAAAATGTGTTGCTGTCTCTCTGCTTCTTACTGTTAAAAATGAACAGCAAAATTCAGATGTTAAAAGATTCAGGTTATCTTCAGAATTAGAGATAGGAAAAAACATATTATGCCCTCTGTCCCATGTCCTTGCCAATGTATGATTGCTCCCTAAAATGCTGAATGTAAATTTGGCTACACACCCCAAAATCAGGTGCATCTTTATAATATAGATTAACCTTTGGGATTTATATAAAAGTGTACAGAAAATGGCACAAGAACAACCTTTCCCAGGACCCAAGATTCCCAGTACTCCCTGCCTCTGGATGAGCCAGAAATTGTCCTATCGAGACATGTTCACTTGTAGTCCTGTTTGGAATTTGGAAGAGCAAAGATGCACAAAAGTGAAAAATAATGCAAAGAGAAATTAATCAAACCTTTCTGAGCCTCAAAATAATGGGGTGACTTTTGGGTGAAAGTTTATGGGAGCAGGAATGTTCTTATTTTATCTGAAGCAATTTGCACATCCCTACTCAGGACTCAGATTCATCCACTGCAAGAGCTGAGTGCCACTGTAACAAGACCTACTACCCTTTAGTCTCACCTCAGTCTCACCTGCCTACTAAGTTGCAATAACATTTCAGCATTTAAAGTATTTTCTTAACCATTGCAAAGTTACAAAACATCAAAAAGTTGGGCACTGAAACATTCTATTCTATGCTATTCTATTCCGTACTGTACTCATCACTGTAGTATCTGAGTGCCTTTCAGAAGTTCCTTAAGCAATGTAACTAACATCTGTGATGTGTTTGTTCTCTCATCATCTCTCCAGGAGGGAGAAGTATGTGGAGTGGAGTGTTTTGGAATTTTTGTTTTATATATTCATAACTACATGTTGCTATCTTTTCATCTTAGAGAAGGCAAGCTTAACAACAGAAGGATAGGTGGCCACATGCAAATTTAGGGCTTGATCCTGTTCCCATTAACTTCAATGGCAGCAGGATTTGGGCCTTAGAGATTTGTTTAGTGTTCATACTGAATTTTAACTCTTCTGAAGATTTTTCATTTGCACCAGTTTTTTTCCATTCCTCTGCTGGTTCATCTGTTTTACTGAATTGTTGGCCTGTTTGCCATTTCTTGTTATGGCTCTGACTGTTTGAATGAACCTCAAACTGGTGGATAATGACTTTGGCCCTTATTCTCCTATTAGTTACTCTAGTGATACTCAGGAGTAACTCTACCTCAGTCAATGAAATGAGACCAACGTAAAACTGGAGTAGCTGGGAGGAGAATCAGTTTGGACCTGTGTGGACAGTGATGGTGAGGGACTGGGCTTTTCCTTGTAACCTTTAGGTCAGTGGAAATTCACTGATCATTTTTCTGAAGTTTCTGGAGAGGGACCGACAAAGTACTGATTTCTGTCTGACTCATTGAGTAGTTTTAGCATTGACCTTTGAATGAAAAGTATAGCTAACTGAATATGATGAAACTGATCTTTTGTTTTTATGAGGATCTGTTCAGTGAAAAGCAACAAAAGTATCACTCACATATTTTTGCTCTGATGTTAGGTAAATGGCATAATCACATTTTCTTCTTTGAAATAACGATTCACTTACTTATTCAGGAGAAAGCAAGGAGTTATTTTTAAAAATGAGCTTCCTTCAGCACTGATACAATTGGACATGATTTTTCACCTGGCTTCATGAACTCTATGTGTAGGACAAAGCAGTTCTATAAGTAATACGTCCAGTGTCAGAACAATTCCTGTCCTGAAAGAAGGTATGTAACCTACTGAATTTTTTGTTTTTGTTTTTGGCAGACATCCTTGAGCATTTGAGACGGATGTGAGAGCGTTTTTAGTCCTCATGCAAAACAACCAACTAAACATAACAGATTACATCAGCACAGGCTTTTCAATTCCTGGATGGCAGCAGAGTGCTAATCCAACCTCCATCCTGGATTTAATAAACTAAAACAAGGGAGGCTGGCAGGAGAACAGCACTGTTGGACTGAGGAAATTGACGACGGCGAAGCATGTGGGCAACACACAGTATAAAGCTCATAAACGTGTAGGCTGATGTGCAGCTACTACTTTGGATTCCGTTTTGCTGCTTCCCTCAGCGCAAGACCACAAGGCTGAACGTTAAACCTGCTCTTTGGAACTGAGCGTTTATCACAGTGAGACATGAAGAGCTTCCTGTTTTTCACCATATTCCTGGTACCAGTGCACATCGGAACAGCTTGGAGTGCAAAATATGCAGTAGATTGCCCTGAACATTGTGACAGTAATGTGTGCAAAAGTACTTTGCGCTGTGTGCGAACCGTGCTTGATGACTGTGGCTGTTGTAGAGTCTGTGCAGCAGCCTTGGGGGAGACTTGCTACCGCACTGTCTCGGGTATGGACGGTGTCAAATGTGGGCCTGGGCTGAAGTGCCAGTTTTACACTGAGGAGGATGACTTTGGTGATGAATTTGGTATCTGCAAAGGTAAACAATATTCACTTGCATGAATCTACTACCTAAATTTAGTGCTGGCATTCTGCTTGCAGAAAGTTAAAATTAAAAGTGGGATTTTTCATTTCAAACAATAATATTACCCTTTGCAAAGAGGAAAGTGAAAAGATATCCTCTCAACTTAAAAAGAGTCTATTTCAGCTGTTTAAGGGTATTTAAAATGAAAATATCTCTGCAACTTGGATTGGGCGATTTGTGAAGAAATATTTTGGTGGATTGAAACGTGGAAGACCTGGATACTAACCTTGGCACTGCTATTGATTGGCTGTGTAAACTTGGACAAATTACAAAAACCCTTGTCCCGCAAGTAGATCCATACTAATGGATCTCTGCACCTGCATGGAGCCCCATCGGGTTTTGCACAGACACAGAGGTTCACCCACGCATTGTAACTTGCAGGATCAGGGCCTTAAACTCTCCACCAGTAAAATCAGAATAATAATACTCCTTTACTGCATAGGGGTGTTGTGAGGATGAATTCATTAGTGTGAATGAGGTGTTCAGCTACTACAGTTATGAGGGCCCTGAATACCAGTAAAAGACTGCAGGGGCCACATTCATCATTGGTGTAATACCACTGGTTTCAATAAAGTCATACCAGGAATGAAATGGCCCTTGGCTTTTTAAATCCTCTGAACTATGAATATTCAATAACATTTTTCAGTGGAACCTGCACACTGATTTCCTTAACCAGAGAGCAGGATGGTATTCCCTTCATCAAATACATACCTCAGTCACATTAAATGGGAGATTTTCTTAAATGAGAAAAAGTATTACACTACAGAAAATTCTGATGTAGAAATTCCAAATAAAATACATAATAACTTAATAGAGCACAAATTCAATGGGTCAGTGTCTTCCATGTATTCCTTTGCCAGTGAAATTTGTAGAAACAGACTCTATTCTGAAATAACATCCATAAAACTAAAGAAATCTAAGTGGTTGTTAGATGTCTCTGAATGTACTGATATTATCCATTGAAAGAAATGGTTTAGGGTCCGATCCTACAAAAACACATATAAATGGATTCACATATAATACATACATGTAGCACGCAGGCAAAATTACTCACATGCTTGCTTGGGGACCAAGCCCTTCAAGTTTAAATGTTTCCTGACCCAGTTTTATTTTAATGGGCTATAATTTCATGGTCTAAAGATCCTAGTCTAGATGCAGTCAACTGTGAAAATATATGTTACTGAGTTGGCTGGTGCTATTTGATTTGTAGTTTATTGACTATATTGTGGTGCAAAATGCCATATATAATTTATACAAAAAATACTTAAAACGGGTACATATTTTTGCTTGCTCATGAAAAGTTCTTTGTAATTGTACATTCTGAATCTCTGGAGCAGGAGGAGATTATGTTGCTGCAAGAATATGTAGGAAACTCAGGGTGAAATCTTGGCCCCAATGAAGCCAACGAAAATGCAAAGGAGTCATGAT
Organism: Emydura macquarii macquarii; assembly: GCF_026122565.2. Taxonomy (NCBI): domain Eukaryota; kingdom Metazoa; phylum Chordata; order Testudines; family Chelidae; genus Emydura; species Emydura macquarii. The sequence continues at coordinate 204,612 of NW_027131245.1, read as the reverse complement.
TTCATTCTTAGTTTTAAAACAATACTCAGGAGCTTTTTTCCATAAATTCCTTTGTGCTATAGTGTATCTGTCTCATTCCTAATGCATTTTTTTCTCTTTCATCTCATTCTCTGACGTAGAACAATCTCCTTTTAGCCAGCTGTGAATTTTAATGGGGAAAATATAGAGCTGAGCAAAGTTATTGGACCTGTAACTATCTGTAGGATTGGTAGCAGATCATACTGCTAGCAGATGGATTTTAATAATTTTCATATTTAAAATATATCATGGGAATCAGGATTCCTGGGTTATGTCCTAAACTGTATCATTGAGATATTTTACAAACTGGTAACCTGAGGCTAAGTCACTTGCCCAAGATGTCAACGCATTAATCAATCTTGGAGATCCTAATATAAAAAGTGTTATGTCAGTACCTGGTATCATTATTATTATTATTATTTTAATACCAAATGCGAACAGTCCAGAGACCTGGTGCTTTGCACTTTTACTAGGAACTGTCCTTTTAATATTTTCATTATCGTTGTCATATTGAAGGTCTGCTCCTGTTCCCATTGAAGTCAGTGGGAGTTTGCAGTTGATAGTGGCAGCAGGACTGGGATCTTATGGTGTGTAAAATTCTAATAGTTAATAGGAAAAATGACTCCAACTTCTCAGTCTTTTAAAACCTGGAACAAAACTGGATAAACCCACAGATTATTCGTATGCAGACTTGTCTGTGTTTATTATTATATTCTATTTCTATTCTATATAAACTCCTATATCTCCCTTATCACGGCAGTATCAGAGCACCTTCCAGTAATGCATTAAGCAACATGCCTATCATCTGGCCGTATGTGTTTATTTTGTCTTTCATCCTCTTGCTTAGATGAGAATTGTGTGGGCAACATTGGCTTTTGTTGTTATTGTTTTAATTGTACACTGCTATGTGCTTGTCACAGTTCAAGGCAGCTGCACCTCTCTTCACCCTCAGTAATCCACTAAGGGCACTCACTCTAGGTTCCCGGCTCCTCGGCTGTCACCTCTTTTAGGTAGAGACCCATGTCTCTTTCTCTCTCTCTCTCCTGACCAGGGTTTTTCCCAGGCTGCAGTTCCTTGCCTACACTGTAATATTTCCAGCAAGCCAGACTGCCTAAACAGGCCAGCATCTGCATTTTGCTTTCCCTTCGAAGGCTATGAACAGCTGTAAATGCCATCACTTATAAGTTACTACACAGCTTTTTATAATCAAGCACACTTAAGGTGAAAGCATTACAGAGAAAACACATTAAAAACGATAAAAGTTCCTATATCCATACTGAAATCTTACCAGAGATCATCCATCACTCTTATGGTGCTTCGGCAGGCTGCAGTCCTTCCAACCCTTCTCACGAAGGATTGGAGCCACTCATTGGACAGAAAGTCCTATCCATTTGCTCAGTCAGAAACAAGGCCCTGAATCAATTTAAACTCAGGGTATTTTCCCCAAAGTCCTTTCTTTGTCTGTTGGCCTCTGAAGAATCTAGTTTGAATTAGTATATGCGAGCCTCCCTAAGAGGATTACCTCTGCGGTGGGAGTACAGCATGGCTGATTTGTTTTAATAACCACCCTCTGATTTTAGTTCCTGAGGGAGCTATGGTAGCTCTCCCCCAGTACAGCAGAGCACAATTATACATAAGTCATTCATTTAAAGCCATGGGCCTCCCATGATACTTCATGGCATTGAAATATTTGTCACATCTCCCCCATAAAGAAGTTACATACGATCCCAACCCACAGTAATATGCCAACTCAATACCATAAGGTCTTTCAGGAATATTGCAGGAAATTGCCATATCTGTCACAGTATTTATGTTAGAGAAGGCAGGTTCAAGAAGTGTGTCTGGCACTTAAAGCAGAAGGTTCATGATGGTCTTTACGTCCTGTGGAAGTTTGTTCCACAGTCTCAGCCTGGCCCCTGAGAAAGCTCTGTCTCTTACACAGATGAGTTTTCCCCTTACCATAGAAAGTTCCATTGTGCCTGAGGAGTGGAGTTGTCAAGCACAGTCTTCATCCTGGAGCGTTAGGCAATTTTTTAGCTATGCTGGGCCCAGACCTTTGAGCCCCTTGAAGATAAGAACCAAGACTTGAACCTGACTCACTAGTTAGATGAACTACTAGTTGGCCTTCGGTTAGCTTGTCCGTGAGCTAGCTAAGGAATGGGAAGTTTAATAAAAGGTGGTAGCTGGTTAGAAACAATGTATCGGGGTGAGTTTCTTTTTCTTTTTTCCCCCCCTCTCTTTTTAAAAACTTTTTATTAAGGCAAAGTTACAATAAAACATGAACATACTGCATCATGCATTCCTTATTCCTTATTACAGGATCAGATTAATATTCAAAGAACCTGTTTAAAGATTCTGGCTTGTTGGTTGGGGAATCCTCTTCCTCTGAATATGCTAGAAAGAGTGACTAGATTTCTAAATACCTATCCTCTTTTCGGCGTTTTCACATTTGGTGTGAAAGTGTGTCCATTGCAAGGATAGTCCATATTTTACTATGCCACAATTCAATAAGACAAGAAGTCACATATTTCCAATGATGTGCAATACAAAGTGTTGCTTCTAACTATAAAAATAAATAATTTGTTGTGCTGTTTAAAACATAGGTCCTTTACTGGAGCATTAAGGAAGCAAGTCAGGTGATCTCTAGGAAGCTGGCATTTTGTCATAAGATGAATCATTTTAATAACTCCAAAAACCTTCTAACTGTCTGGACACAGCCACCACATGTGCAAGTATCTTCCCTTTGCCCTGCAACCCTTCCAACAGAGCATCATCCTAGTAGGAAAAATATGATGGATATTAATTTGAGGCAAATGCCATCTAAATAGTAATTTGTCTCTTAAAGTAGTCTGAGCTACTCATATTGAAGATGTATATCCCATTTCCCACGTTGAGACCCACTCATTCAGATCGATTTCTTTGTCCAAACCTCTCACCCATCTTTTCATCTGGGTTATTTTCTTAACATCTTTTTCAATCAAAATTTTATATATCTTAGAAATTAAACCTTTTGTTCCAGCTTGCTCCTGGGTCAGCTGCTCAAATGTGGTTAAAGGTTTAGCTAGACCCATCTTGTATCTAGATTTCACAACAAAATGTTTGACTTTAAACGTTGAAAATTCAGGATCTTTACATGATTACATATTTCTTTGGATGATTTCAAATCAGAAGCCAGGAACAGCTGTCCAAATTGAGTGAGGGCCCAGGGTGAGTTTCTTCAGTGTCAGTTGCAACTACTGAATGTTTGGAGGATAGGAAGATTCCATCTCTGAATGAGGAGTTGGGTATTTCAGTCATGAGTGGTACCAGCTGCTCATGGCTCTCTTTAACCAGGAAGGAAGGGCGTGGGTCATATTCGCAAGTCTTGCGTCGAGATTCCTTGACAACATCTGGTATTTCTTTAGAAGTCAATGTTCTGAAGTCCAGTAATGCACGGCTCTTTGTTGGCTGACATGGGGAAGCAGATCTATGCCCTGTAAGAAGCCTTCTCAAATGTGCGTGATCCTTTCAGCAAAGTAGAATGATCATTCTTCACAGCACTTGGTGCTGGGTTTTCTTGTAGGCTGTTGGCACTCAGGACTGATGAAGAGGTTTACCAACACTGGATAGCTCCTTAGGGCAGGACTTGGCAGCTTCAATGGAGGCTGATAGGAAGGTTCTGTTGTTCCTAATACAGCCTCAGCAGAGGTTGTAATTAATTGTAAATTTACATATATTAATATTGAGCCTGGACTGTAAGTTGATGAAACTCTGAAGTATTCCTGTTGTTTAGAGAGACTATTTGTGTGAATTGGACTAATGAAAACATGAGATACTGCATGTATTTTTAACTGTACATCCAGTATAATTAATTGTATGCTTATGCTCAACATTTACATTGCCTTTAATTTGCAGTATAATGCTACAAGTGCTTCAGGGAAATGTTAATGAGGATATATTTTTAAATAAAACTGTTATTATTGTACATACCGTGGCGGATGAAAGATGTATAATGGAAAATAAAGAATAATCATAATCAATAATAAGTGGAAACTATCTGAAACAAAAGCTCGCATTTCAAAACGCTTAAATCCAAATGAAATTTCTTTTACTTTTAAGAAAATATGCAGACACGATATTAAGAAAACTAGTAGCAAACTACTACTGGAAGGTGTTCAAATACTACAGTGATGAGAATAGAATAGAATAGAAACTGCACCTTTTAGGATTACTTTGGTATATAAGGCTTTTGAATTTGTCTTATTTCAGAGTGTCCTTATGGTACCTATGGAATGGAATGCAGAAAAACTTGCAACTGCCAGTCTGGTATATGTGACAGAGTAACTGGAAAGTGTTTGAAGTTCCCATTTTTCCAACTCTCTGCTTCAAAGCCACCAAATAGACGAAAATTAATTTCACATACAGGTAAGATTTGATGGGGCATTTCATTTTAGCTGATCTACCAGCACATTGTATGTTGCATATGAACTATGTGTTCACTGATGGTGTTATGCAAATAAGTAATAATAGATGTTTTATTTTCCTCCAGTAAGAGCTCACAGTTTCATTTACTAAGCTTATTATAAACAAAAAATTACCTGTAGGTGCATCCACATTAGGAAAAAAGGTGTAACGTGGTAAATCAAATGTGCTAAAATCCTAATGTGGACAAGGCAATTCGTAATTTTTGCATGTATAAGCAGGTCAAGGTAAATTTTTTTTGTGGGGGAGGGAAGGGATAGGCCAGGTTTACTTTACCAGCTAACCTGTGAAAACTACAATAGCTTTGTCCACACATGTGTTAGCTGACACACAGTAATAAAATCGCCTTTTTTCCTAGTGAAACCAGACTTTAGTGAACTTTTACATGTTCTTTAATTCTGCAGTGATGCTTTTTGCATCAAATTAGCTTAGTTGCTCATCACTACAAATCACATGGGATAACTACTTTGAAATAAAAAATTAACCGAGATTGAAAATTGAAAATTACTTTTTTTTATAGCTACAGGCATTTATTCTATTTAAAGATTATATATCTAGCTGAACCTACTTACGTCCTACTTACATGTTTCCAGAGTTTTAAAGATTTATTGAGGATACGAGTGAATTTGGTGGGAGGAAGGAGAGATGTATCTTTGAGATACCCTATTCTCATGAGCTTTCCAGTTCTGTTTTCTCATCTACCCTTGACCCAAATGTTTTGAAGACCCAAATTTTGAAGTAAATGGGAGTTTTTCCATTGGCTTTTCTGGGTCCAGGGTTTCACACAGATACCTAAGCCCCTAAGAGTCACACAGCACTTGAGACAGAGCAATTCATGACTATAACATATTTCATAGTAGTTCACATGAGGATCTCAAAGCACTTTGCTTAATATTAATGAGTCTTCATGAGCCAGGTACATACTGTGGGCCAGATTCCCAGCTAGCATGACTAGTATGAATTCATCTATTGTCAGCCAATGATCTGGCCCCTATTGTTATTATCAAGACACAGAGAGGTTAAGCAATTTGCCCAAGGTCACAAAGGAAGTCTGGGCCAGAGCTAAGAACTGAACTAAGATTGCCTGGTTCTCTGTCTTGTGCTTAAACTATTAGACCACACGTCTTACAGGCTATAATTTTGGGGAAATAACATAACTAAAGGACTCTAAAAGCATCCATAATAACATGGATTATCAACAGAATTTTTTCAAAAAAGTATTTTCCAGCATAGAGATGAAGATGTGTAAAAATATTGTTCTTAACCCAACATATATGATATTCACTTTTTTTTAACTTTCAGAGAATGGCATGGCATCAGGAGATGGTAATTCTGTAAAGGAGGAATTTGTCAAAGAGAAAGTAAATAGCTCTCCGGTAATGAAATGGTTAAATCCTCGCTGATATTTACTTACATTGGTAGGACTTTCAAATGAATGCATTTCTCACACATTATTGAATATGCAACAACACACTTTAAAAACAAAGTAGATCTATAGCATATGAAAATGTAACCTCTGAAGACCAATTGTGATTCTGTGCATCGTCAGAAAAAATGTTTACTTACAAAATAGACTGTACAGTTTATAAGATTTTTGCTAATTGTTTTGATAAGTATTTGAACACTAAAATGTATTGTGGATTGCTGAATGTATAGTAATATTGAAAATCAACACTTCCCCCCCTGCATTTGAACAATGTTTAAGGGCTCATTCCTGCAGTCTCTATGCAGGCAAACTCCCATTGAATTCATTGGATGTTTTGTGAGAGTGAAAGCTGCTGAGTTGGAGCCAACATTACTGTGATGCAAGTTGACAAAAGCTTGGAAATGCAAAGTTAAAAACTGACGCCCTTGACTCTCACCAGCAAGAATAATACTAATGTAAAGTGCAAAATGGTGTGAATCCAATAAACCAACCTTATTTTAGGATATTCTGGCTTTTGTTAGTTTTGTGCCAACTAACAAGACGTAATCATTATTTTAAGATCATAATTTAAGTTTATACAATGTGCATTACTTACCTGAAATTATGTCAAAACACATACAGTGTTAAAGTAGATTCTCAAGGGCAGCTTTTGTGTTTGGTATATTGCAATGGCCCTAAAGGAGTACTGGAGTATCACTATAAATATGCCTTATAAATAATCCATGTTTCTGTCCAACGAACTGGAATTCACGAAGCTGTTTAGGATTATTGAGTGAATTTACATATTTCTATAAATCAAAGATTCTAGAAACACTAGGCTATTTTAGTGCCTAATCCCTCATCACCTTACATGCAGAATTAATCCTTATTCGTGCAAGTAGACCCACTGAAGTCAATGGAACTACTAGCATGAATAAGGGGTTGTAGGAGTGGCCAATTACGCAGTCAGTCCATATTTGGTTATGTATTGTTACGGAGTAAAACATCATAAAGTTAATATAGGCACACATTAAAACCTCTTTATATATTAGCCATTACTGCCCATGTGCAGAAACCAATTTGTAAAAATTAATAACTTTGTGGTTTTACTTAAAAAAAGAGAAAAGAGACAGATACTTAAATAATGTAAATTAATCTAGCTCCATTTAAGTCAAAGGAGCTACTTTGATTTACGTATCTGGCTCATAAAATAAATGGGTTTCATTGGTAACCCAGTCCAATTTCCATTGAAATTAATGTTAGTTTTGCTATTAACTTCAGTGGGGAAGGAGCAGGCCATAGTGGTAGCAATTTGATGCAGGGCCTGAAGTCATATGTAAAAGAACTCAGCAAAAGAAACCCATAATCGTTTTGGGTTCATAAGGGACCCGATCCACAGTCTATTAAAATCTACCTGCGATTTTGGATTACACCCTAAAAGAACAAAAATTATATGACATCAGGGAATGTCTGCAAATTAAAAGTAGTTAAATGGACTCTCTAGCTACTGCAGTCAGAAAAAGAAACATGGCTGGCATACACCACATTTTAGATTGGGATGAAATGTTATGATTGAGGTAGGAATTTTAACAGAAGTGCTGTTACAGTCACAACTACAGTGGCACAAACAGTACCTCTGTAAAAATGTTGTATTGCTTTGGAACATTTACAAGCATAGGGGTAGATCCTGAAGCTACTGATTTCAGTGACAATTTCTGCATTGATTTCAATGGGAACAGGGTCAGGCCCATATTCTTTATTGGGCCAGAGCAAGTTATTTAAATGTCTTAAATGCTTACTTTTTTTTTGGTTATTTCCTACAGTGTCATGAACGACATAATGGGTTCTTGAATGTAAATCTAATATGCTGGCTAGTTTTTAAAAAGTATATGTTTATTATTGTTCAATAAATCCCACATAAAAAAAGCCTTGTGTGTCTGTCCATGAATCAGAATGTAAAATTGATGATAATGATGATGTCACAGCTACTGCATGCACAGCAAATAAAATGTATATTCTGAAAATATAATCTGCTTCCAGATCCAGATAGATTATCTCAAGTCTGAGAGGGTCCAAGCCTGGTTAGAAAATAGGAGGGGGGAGAAGTTTGCAATATTTTACAAAATCTTTTTTTCCCCATTTTTTGGTCAAATTTATTAAATTGCTTGAAATTTCCCCACAGCTCTAGTTACAGGTGACCCCGTAAACCAGCCCTCAACATCTAAAATTGGTTCTAATGTGACGTTATGATGTAAATAAATGCCATCTCCACCCTCTCGTTTTAAAATATATTTACCATTGCTGTTCCACCAAAGGCAATGGATCTACACTGCTGGAAGCAACAGTACAAACACTAGTGCAGACATATGCAATAGCTACCACTTCTACAGTTGTGTTGCCTAAACCTGGAGAGACTTAGCACTTCTACCACACTACCACCAATGGAACTGCATTGGTGGTAGAACAGTGAGGAATTTAAAGCTGAAAGGTGAGTGTAGAGACAGGCATTGGCACATAAGTGTAGTTTCAGTTCAGCAGCAAAACCCAATTTGGATTTTCCCTTGAATTACAGAAGTGGAAAAGTAAAAAAAATAAAATAGAAATGGTCTTGAATATATTTTAGGCCATTATGCCTTTTATTGCAACCGTGGGAACATCAGATAGAGTGAAAATCATGAAGGGGTACTTCAGGTGAAACCTCATGTGAAATGTAGGTGTATAGTTTCTAAAAAAGGTTGAAAACCCTGGTTCAAAGCATTGGGCCTCTGAAAATCATAATACAACCTGGACTGTAAAGAAGACTCCAAGAACTGCATCTTCTTACACCTGTATAAAATGTGTATACAGGACTCCTCCCCTTCCTCCAGTGCAGTCATCCATGTATGCAAAGGGGGTGAGGCCAGAGCCCCGCATGTTAGAGATGCCTCCTTTGAGGCTGCTAATGCTGCCGGCGACGCTATCTGCCCCCCACTCTGCCTTATGCTTCCCATTCTTACTGTGATTATGAAATGGCCTGATGCTGATATTATAAAGAGAGAAAAGCCAAAACTATTTGGGTTTTTAAATATAACTTTAACTTTTATTAGTAAGGAAAATAACCGAGAATTAAAAATGATCTAATTTGGGGCTGTGTATAGTGCCCATCATCACAGTGTCTCTGTGCTGCTAAAATACACCAAAAAATCATTGACAATAAAACTTACTTTACATTTTTCATTTACATTAATTAATTACTTTTTCTTCCTGTTTTTTCAGGTTCTCTGTTTATTTCCTTCTTCCCAATTTTCTGTCCCTTGCTTTGTGCTGCCTTTACATCTATTTACCCTTCTCCTGCCCACCTCCTTTTCCATTTAAAATCTGCCCTTGGTCACCAGTATAACCCTTCAAATGTAGCCATTCTGATGGTGGTAATTTTTTGCATTAGTTTAATTCCTATTAAAGCTATATCTTCCACGTCTCTGTGTTTGAAATGATCTTCTTTTCAGCTACACTTTCCGCCTCACTTGATTCAGGAATTCAATCATGAATGCTTTTCTCTCCTAAAATATAAATGCCGAGCATGATATTTTATGATGATTTTTTCTTGTCATTTAATTTATAGAACTTTAATGTTTTAATCATGTCAGTATTCGCACATCAATACTAATGTGGATGAGACTGTCATTGGAAATTCAGATTCAGATGTGACGTTGTGTCATTATTATCAGAGTAGCTGATCCATCAGCAAGCAAGGATTCTTAATGACATATTCTAATATTTAAAAAGCTTCACCATCTACCTTGTAGAATGTATAGCATATAAATGCCTGAAACTATCTATTTATATCTCTATGTAGACTTTAAACCAAAAGCATCTGCTTATGTTAAACCTTACTTATGTGAATAGTCCCACTGTTTCATTAAGCTATATGTCATAGATGATATTATATCCGACACTCATACTAACAGTATATCCAAACACTATCATATAGGGACTACTCACCTGAGTAGAATTTAGCCGGAATCGACCCTAAAGTTGTTGATGGTTTGATATCCTTTTTAAATGGATTTGAATGTTTTTAAAAATATAGAATTTTTCATTGTAAATATTTTTGTATTACAAATATATTTATAATATACATGTACCTGATATTATATATTGTATAATATTCTATTCTATAACCAGATATAGTATATGATAGTATATCCTATTAAATTTCAAACTTTTCTTGTCTTATATGTATTTTTGTCTAACACATATAGCTAGAAAAATAGAAAAGCCTGAAATTTATTAGGATAATCTGTCCACTATCCATATATTGTACAGAAGATACATTTCCAGTATAGACAAGCTTTCCTGGTAAACAGTTTTTTATCAGCTTTAACAGTACAGAGTTACTGATACCTTTTTGAAAATTACCTTGGAAGTCTATAAATACATTAACACAAGTTTTGTGAGACATATTACTGTTTAATCTCCGTCATCAGAATTACCGTGTAAACATATCTTTGTAGGTTGCTGAGGAGCATACATTAAGGAAAACGTGCCAAAATATATATTTTTAATGAAAATATATTTATTAGAACCCATGTGCCTGCTTAATATCTATTTAAATGGAGCTATTTAGGTCACCGCATTGTTTTGAAAGCATTTCCTGACACCTGTGAAATTGGCAAATATTTCCTGTTTTTGTTGTGTCTGAAGAAAATAGGAATTTTACAGGTCGGAACTAATCACTTGACAGAGCCCATGACGTCCTCCAGATTGAAAATTTCCAATGTGGTTTGCATTGGATTTATGTCTATCAAAACATCTGAGTGCTCCTGTATTCTGGACAGCACAGACAATTCTGAAGAAGTTTATTCACAATACCAGGAAGTCTGATAAATCAGCTTCAACTTCATGGTGTTACAGTGGTCAATTATATACACTTTCTTATCGATTACATAGTACATTTTAAATTCTTTATCTAGTCACTTACAAATACAGACATTGTCCCAACCAGAGAGAACAACAGTGATAATGGTTGTTACATAGATGCAGAGGCACTTTAATCACTCTACTTACATCAAGGATGCTAGGGCTACACTCGGGGTGAGGGTAGGGTGGAGGAAGAAGGGGAGGGCCTCCTTACAGATAGGTGGCAGATGAGACAGAAATTCTAAAAGCAAATGTGCTGTTCTCATTGGAATTAGAATCACTAAGAGGACATCTGGCTTCCTGAGCCATCGGATGCTTACACTAGCCATTGTCCTTGAGGATCAGGTATGCTCGTTAGCCATTTCAATGAGTTTTGACCTACAACTTGTTAGCTGAAAACAACCTCAAGCCTTACAGGAGACAAAATTGTGGTGGAATACTTCTACCCTTCACATACTCTGTGACCAAGACCTGTCCTGTGTGCACATGGCCATGAGCATCACCCAGAATTTGGCTCTATATGTTCAGAATATAAATCACTTCATAGTCCTAACAGCAACGAGAGTTCTGTAGCACTTTAAAGACTAACAAATTTAATTTCTGCAGGCATAAGCTTTCGTGCGCTCCAGCCCACTTCCTCAGATGCAAGTGATAGTGGTCACATTAATACCACCCTATACCGAAAACCAACTGACCGCAATATGTATCTTCATGCTTCCAGCTTCCACCCTGGACACATTACACGATCCATTGTCTACAGCCAAGCCTTAAGATACAACCGGATTTGCTCCGATCCCTCAGACAGAGACAAACACCTACAGGATCTCTATAAAACATTCTTAAAACTACAATACCCATCTGGAGAGGTGAAGAAACAAATTGACAGAGCCAGACGGGTACCCAGAAGTCACCTACTACAGGCCAGACCCAAGAAAGAAAACAACAGAACACCACTGGCCATCACCTACAGTCCCCAGTTAAAATCTCTCCAACACGTCATTAAGGATCTACAACCTATCCTAGCAGATGATCCATCTATCGCTCAGGCTGTGGGAGGCAGACCTATCCTTGCTTACAGACAGCCCTCCAACCTGAAGCAAATACTCACCAGCAACCATACACCCTAGAAGAAGGCCATTCCAGGAATCTATCCCTGCAACAAACCCCGTTGCTAGCTCTGCCCTCACATTGACTCTAGCGACAGCATCACTGGTCCTAACCACATCATTCACACCATAAGAGGCTCATTCACCTGCACATCTAGTAATGTTATATATGCCATTATGTGCCAGCAATGCCCCTCTGTCATGTACATTGGCCAAACTGGACTGTCACTACACAAAAGGATAAATGGACACAAATCAGACATAAAAAATAATAACATCCATAAAACAGCCGGAGAGCACTTCAATCTCACAGGTCATTCTGTCACTGACTTGAAAGTTGCTATTTTATTACAAAAAAAACTTCAAAACAGACTTAAAGAGAAACTGCTGAGCTAGAAATCATCTGCAAACTTGACACAATCAAACTGGGTCTGAATCAAGACTTAGAATGGTTATCTCATTACAAGAAGTAATTGCCTCTGATCACCCATTATCACCCCCTACTCAATGGTTGTAATTAGGCCTCAAGTACCATGCTTTCTTTCACCCCCACATTGTTGTCACTTCGCTCGGATATGTATATGTTACCTCCTATATATGTTGCCCCCTGTATATCTCTATCACTTGCATCTGAGGAAGTGGGCTGGAGCCCACAAAAGCTTATGCCTGCAGAAATTAAATTTGTTAGTCTTTAAAGTGCTACAGAACTCTTGTTGTTTTTGCTGTATACAGACTAACACGGCTACCCCTCTGGAACTCTTCTTCATAGTCCTGTAACTACAATGCTAATCTATTTGCAAGATTTTCAGAGCACAGAAGGGTCTACAGTAAATAAATATCCAACTATCCAGATAAAAAGAGATTGTTTAATTGTATTAATATTATATCCTCTCTTTCCTCACTGAGCCTGTTAAATAAATTGGAATTCCAAAATATTTACAGCTTAGATTTATTTTCTGGCTTGCTCTTGCCTTTTGAACATATTAAATAAAACTAAAAAATAAAACAAACAAACAAAAAAACCAACGAGAGTCCTGTAGCACCTTAAGACTAACAAATTTCTGCGGGCATAAGCTTTCGTGGGCTACAGCCCACTTCATCAGATGCAAGTGAAACCTAAATAGATAGCAACATTTAAGTATGTTTAGATTCCTAATTTCATTGATGCTCGGCTCTAACTGCATTATTCAAGAGAGCTTTGTTTTCCTTTTAGTTTTGAAATATGTCATTCAGAAAAACTTTTGCCTTCTGCAAGCCCACAGGAAATGGATTTTTTTATGTAATAAATGGGGATGAATGAAGGCAAACTAATATTACTTGAAAATATTCCACCTTCCCATAAGAGAAACATCTATTTTTGAGGAACAAATAATAAACTGGAATGCTATTGAAATCCAAACACAATATTAGCATGTTCCTGGAAAAAAAATAGCTACAATACCAAAGGAGAATTCAAGATAGCCCTTGCAGTTGAGTCACATTTTCCTGTTTGTTATTTTTAGTTTTTCTATTCCTGCTTTTTATTTTGGGTTTCATTCACTTCCTATGCAGCTTCCCTTTAACTCCTGTATAACTCTTTCTTATATAACATATTTCAAGCTTTTGGCGTTTTTTGGGGTTTTTTTTAAAGGAAACCCAAACGTTTGCCAGTTTTAGGAACTCATGTTTATCTTGGCACTCTTTGAGTTCTTGGTTTATTAATACAATTTAATATGCAGCGTTGTTGTAATCTGTAACCCATTAACACCTCCTTTTCTTATCTATGATTACAGAGGTGTTAATGGGCTGCTCTACCTTAAATTGTCCTTTTGAATATGTGCTAACTACCTATGCCAAACAATGTGTTCCATCTTGTATTTAGCTGTGGTGCTTGGAGTACCTTTTCCAGATCTGAAGAAGCACTCTGTGTAGCTCGAAAGCTTCTCTCTCTCACCAGCAGAAGCTCGTCCAGTAAAAGATATTACCTCACCCACCTCTCTCTAATAGTATTTGGAAATTTACCTTCATGGTTTTCAACTTTCTAACGTTATAAGGTTCCATACGCATAAAATGGAACTGAATCCAAAGAGAAGTCATATCTGAAATTCAGCACTGCCAGTAATTTTTCCAGTCAGAGAAACCAGAGAAATTCTGGTTTGCATTCCAGCAGCGATACAATAGTTGGCTTCAGAAGTAGCATTTAACAAGGATATTCATAACATGATATCAAGACAGAAACTCCAAAATAAGAGTGATAGTAAAGCAGCAAGGCCCATATGGTGAATACCCATTAAATACATATAACATAAGCTTGTCCATAATTTGGACCAAGATCCTCAAAATTATTTAGGGTCCTAGATTCTTTGACAATGGAAGGAACCTAAATACCTTTGAGGATCTGGGCCCAAAATAGGCGCAAGTTATATATATTTAATGGGTATTTGCCATATTGTGTATATTTGCATACTATGTTTAAAGAATAGTTAGTGATGCCAGATCTCTCAATTTTATCACAAAACTCGTGTTATTTGGGGTTTTTTTTTTTAAACTCCTGCTCCTGGACTCAGGTGACTACCTGACAATCTCAACTTTTCTTTTTGAAGTAAGTTTCTAGCTCTCTCAGTTGTAGAGAAAAGCTTGCAAACATGACCTCAAAGGCTCGAAAGCCAGAATGCAAAGAAAAAGAAACTCATAATTTTTAATCAAGCTCATGAATTTGGCGGACTGACTCCCGATTTCTGAATGCTTGGGGATAGCAGTGCTGATAAAAGCCAGAGTAAGTAAATGGGTATACCAGAAAAAGGAGAGCCTTTATGGAGCTTATTTCCCCTATCAGTTCCCTTTTGTGAATTTGCTCAGGAGGCAGCTGTACTTTGGAGGTCTGCCCTTGGGAAGGCAAGTGACGAAGGCTATCAGGACCATTCACCAGCTCAGAGGGAGCATGCATAGGAGTGCCAGGGGCTTTGCCATGGGGACTCCTGTGTACTAGAAAGGGGAGAGCTTGGGCAAACCGTACCTTTATACAGACACAACCTGCTAGTCAGTCCACTTCCTCATTTAACATTGGAGGCATGGCTCAGATCCTCAGAGGTATTTAGGTGCCTAACTCCGATTGGGTTCAGTAGGAAGTATGCACCTAAATGTCTTGGAGGATTTTGGCCATTATGCTTTTTGTACATGCATAATACCTTCTGGTGCTCTCCTCTCCCCAGTGCTCCAGAGGGTGGTGTGGTGATAACGGGAACAGGAGCGGGCTCATTCTCTAGATACCATTTATGTTATGTTTATATTGCACTTAATGTGTTACAAATGGTACACATTTGCAGGTGCCAACATGTGATGGCATTTCACACTCAACGCTGCCAAAAATACATCTTGAACAAAACAACACAACCCTAATGTATATAAAATAACAATTAATCAAAACACTCCACAGATGTGTTAAGCATTTAAATAATTAATTACTAGAAGAAAGTTCAGAACAACACAAATTATATTCAGGTCCACATACCCTCCAAAGTTAGGGGGTGTTCAGGTTTGTGGCTTTGGTTTAACTGTATCTCTATTAATTTTAGTGTGGTGAAAAGTGGGCAGAGGGCTGCAGGAGCTATGAAATACATTGAAACACAAATATTTGGGCCATCAGATTACCAGCCACGGTTCCAGTGGCTTACTGAGTGGGGGATGGAGGGAGTCATGCCCCTGAGTGCCAGCCTTCGGGGGATGCTGGCCAGGCCCTCTGAGGAGGAGCCGCCCACTGCTGTCACGGGCTAGGGGCTGCTGGGCTTTAACATCCCCAGCAGCCGTGCCGGCCCCAGCTCAGGCCTGCCGGTAGCCGAGGGCTCCTGCTGCAGGGGGAGCAAGCATCCTCCCAGCCCCACCGCCCCCACGCTGGGCACAACGAGGGAGCCGCAGGGACCCTGGCCATGCAGGGGCCAGGAAGCCAAAGGCAGGGCTCTGGGGCAGAGCCCGTGACGCTGCACCCCCCTTCCCTTTGCTGCCAGGCAGCCCGGAGGCATCTGCCCCTGTCACTCCCACTCCCCACTTCACCCACAGTGTGGGGAAGAGAAGTGGGGAAGAGTGGGAAACAGGCCTACAGATGCCCCTCCCATTGGTGGCAGCAGCGGCAGCTCCCGGAGATCCACGGTGCGCCACTGCATGGTTCAGAGGCTTGCAGATTCTCTTTGCTTCTGCCACACTCAAGTGACACAGTCATTCTCATTCATGACAACTTGTGTGTTTTTCTCCCAAGAGGTGATCCCTGTTCTGCATAGACAGTTATATGGAATGAGAGGCGTGTCCAGATTTTGCCCAGTTGTAAGAGGCAAGCACAGGGAACTTCCAGGAGTCTGCCCTCAGCAGCCTGCAATCTTCATGTGAAGGTAGAGCAAAGCATGGTTTCAATTCAGTTGCTCAGCTCAGTGAAGAAAATGCGTGCCAGGACCTGGAGGTAGTTTCAATAATAACAAAGGAAAATAGCCACATTATAAGATTCAGAGGTCCACATTTAGTTCATTGGCAACACATTGGTAGGAAAAAAATAGAGAAGATCAAAAGTATCCATGCAAACCAAATTTTACCCTAGTCACAATTCCCAATTTTCTATTCCATTTGTGTTTTTAGTTAATTAAGAGGTGTTGTCAATTGTTGGCTGCGTGTGTGTTTTTTCTGTACAGTGCTGTCCCACTCTGCACAGATAGCTGACACAGCAAAGCTTGAACGAACTGCCCCAAAAGACCACAGACTTGGTTCCATAGCGAAGGCACTTGTCCAGATTTATTGTTGATGAAGCATAGTAATAGCACCCAGCAGACTCTATGGGGATACTAAGACATATATGCCCGTGACAATGGATTTGGCTCGATGAACAGCAGGACTTTCCATTCGGTACCCAGGCCGGACAAAGACATCCTCTCTGAGATCCCTCTTTATACACTGATTGTGTTTTTGCAGTGCTAGCCCTGTTCTTGCCAAGTTCATATATTGAATAGTGAACCTGCAAGTAGGCATCTGCTTTGTAACATGGTAGGGCCTGACTTGGCCTGACTCTTGTTAATTCTGCTTTATATTAGCAAGGCTTGACTTTAGTTCAGGCCTTAGGCCTCATACCAGGCCCCTTATGCCAGGCCTCATGTCTCAAGCTTTTTTTCTTCTACTACAGGCCCAATCCTATTTTCAATGAAGCAAATGTCAAAACTCCCATGACTTTAACTGGATCAGCAACAGGCCCCTCTGCAACAACTGACAATAGACAATAACATTAATGAAAGCATAACAGCCAGTGTTACAGCACAACAATCAGTGTTACAGCATAACAGCCAGGTGAATGCGAAGTTGTTCAGGAATTTAAGTGATGTTTAGAATAGTGGGTGCAGGAAATTCAGAAATAAGTCTAGGTTATTCATACTCAAAAAAGATAAATGCCCTTCATTTGAACACTTCTTAGATGTAAGATCTATTTTATGGTATGTATTTTGATAGTTTTTTATTAATGTTTTTCAGCCATCTTCTTTCTTTGGAATTACTCACCGTTGTTGCCATGGAGAAGCAAGATCTGTCCATTAGGTTGTGCTGGGAAAAACTGTTTTTTATTAATTGAAAATGTGTTCTCTATTTAGAAAGAGCACAATATATCCTCATTCTGTGTAAACAATATGACCTTCAGGTGGAATGCAGCCAAAGTTCTATAAATAGCATCCTTAATGAAGAAGGAGACAGAAGCATTTAGAGTTCAACAGCTATGCCAGAAAAATAGGCAAAAAGAAAATTAGCTACCTGTAATCCTTGTACTCAAAAATAATGCTTTATGCATATGTAGCACTTTTCATCTCCAAGAAATTATAGGGAGATCTATCTCAGGCACTTATATTATTCTATTACCATAATGTGAACACCTCACAATCTTTAATTTTTATCTTAATAAAATCCCTGGGAAATATATTTTGCAGGTGGGGAATTGAGGAACAGAAAGGCCAAGTGACTTGTCCAAGGTCACACAGGAAGTCTGCAGAAGAGCAAGGACTTGAACCTGAGTCCCAAGTACGAAGCCAATACCCTAACCACTGGACCACCCTTCCTCTCTAAGAGTATGTTCTAAATTTCTTGACTTACTGCAAAGCCCAACTTTTTCCCATAGGTGTTTGGTGGGCTTGATTGATGAAGGGATTGTGATGGGGCAGACAAGCCCCATTCTGGCAAAGAAAGGGTTAATGAGAGCCTGTGGGTCCAATTGGTACAGCCGTCCTATACCGGCAGCAGATATTGGGTATGGAAGTGGGAGTTTAAAGGAGGAGACCTAGCCTAGTTCAGCTCTGACTAGGAAAGAGAGCAGAGCTCTGCTTCTGAGGTGAGAGAAGCCTGATTGCACCCCAGAGACTGGAGTAGCTTGCTGGTCTGAGGAACCTCCTTGTAGAATGGGTGACCAGCCGCTGGGAGATCAGGTGCAGTACTTGGTTATTTGAAGACTAGCTCTGAATAAAAGGGTGGGATCCTGCTGAAGGTCCATTGGATGACCCTGTTCTGAATTATAGTTTTTCCTGATTTCTTTTGGACCTTAACATCCCAGATAGGGATAGGATAGGAAGTATTCCTTGGCTGGAGGGCTAAACTACTGTACATTGGACCTTGCGTGATGCAACAACCTACCAATGGAGACTTCTAGCTGGGTAAGATGTGTTCTTATGGTCCACAAGGGGTGCTGCACAGGTAACCCCCTCACAAGATGTTATAATTATGGCTGTTATGATTTGGTATTTACTTTGATATCCACTTGACTATTGTGGGGGATGTGGCTGTATATTGCCTGTTTATTGTGAATGTGAATAATATGAAAGAAAGCCTGGAGTGTGGGATGGATTCCTGATATAGGGCTATACATCAGCAATAAATCAAACAGCATTCATGGACATTCCATCCAATTCGGAATGGAAGTTTAGTTCCACCAGATTTGTGCCATTTTTTTGTTTGCTTCTCCACATGTATGGATGATTGTTTTAGGAATAACTATTCTTCATGCAAACACATTTATATTTAGATAAAAATGGGCATTTGAGGGTGAATACAGGGATTTGCTGGATGTGTTTGCCAACTGCTGATAAAATTTCAGTCATTCATTAGGGAACAAACACAAAACCATGAGAGGAATTCTCCAGTCTGCTAAGTTCACTGTACACCACTGCGCCAATAGAGATTTTACAAACAGAAAAGCCTGGAAACACAAGGTAATAATTCCACTGGAGGGTAATGTGGGCCTCCTCTGACATGTTGTAATAACTTTATAAAATCCAGTTCACGAAGAACTCAGGGCTTGTGTAATTCACCAAATATCACCACAACAACAAACTCCTGGTCTTCTCTTCTGAGTAGCTCCTATTTTTCCCCTCAAAATCAGTGTTCTCTCTCTTTGTAAACTAATCAATGTCCAAAAAAATAAAAAACCAAAAATCCCGATGGGCCAGTTTATCAAAGTTGTGCATGCAAAATTTCAGCAAAAATACCAGAAGCACAGATGCAGATCAGGATATCAAATATTATTTATTAAAAGAAACATTCAGATTATTTGTCTCCATTATGTTGTAGATATAGCTAACTTATGTAACCACATGATCTTGTTGTCTTCACTCTCATCCTCCCTCTCCTTTTCCCTTCCACTGTTTGTTACCATTTTATCTTGTTTCTAATTAAACAGTCAATTCTCTGAGACAAAGGCCATGTCTTCCTGTGTGTTTGTAGTGTCAAACACTGATCCTTACTGGGGCTGTTGGGTACTATTGATATACATATAATATGAACGCTAAGGTATCCGTAAACAGATGGGCAGTTAAGCATGTAAATATGTGTCCATGACTAAATTTCAAATTTAGTCTATGTATAACTAATACTAAGTATATGTATAACTAAGTATATTCATATACTACAGCTGTCGCTCACATGTAGCATTCTATATTCCTGTATACTATATATATTTTGCCTGTATATGCACAGTGTCTGCAGCGTATGTATGTTACAGGACTTAAACTTAAATATTGCACCCTTCCAATCCTGGGTTATTCCAGAACAACCCCTATTTAACTTAGACAGCACTAGGCGGCCTGCTAAGCTATGGTATCCTCCCAGTGCTCCCAGATAGTCTGCAGTGCTGTCTGGATTTTCTGCAGTGGTATATGCTGCACCTCTGCCTCCTTCAGCCTTATTGCTGGGATATTCTTTATACCAGGTCTTAAAAGGCGATCTTTGGAAGATAGACTTATGGCTGTCTTCCAGGCACCTGCACTGGAGGCCTCAATTCAACCAGGCACTTATATGTAGCTTACTTTAAGTAGGTGAATTATCTCATTGATTTCAATGGGCACCAGCTGGATTGGGGTCCTTGCTGGATCAGGGCCCTTATTCTTTATATTTAATTTCCTTGGGAGATATTTTTTTAAAAGCGAAGAAAAGCAGTGAGTGACTTTGTGTAGCAAGATTCATATGAATACATATTGATGTAATCGTGCATGGTATAACTCAAGTAAACAGAGGGAAAGAGCTCCCCTCCAAAAAATCAAATTAGTTTACAATGTATCTTTATGGGTGGCATATTATTTGTTATAGCACCAAAGGGCCTTATTTAGTTTCCTCTGCTTGCCTTTGCCTTGTTTAAAGGTAAATACAGTCTCTCCACCACTAATTTGATTCTTCCTGGCTGCATTTTTGTTCTTGTTATAAAAAGATCTTGTCATCTCTCCTCTGACCACAATTGTTTTTCCAAGATGTGGTTAAAATTACTTAAGAAGCCAAAGGCATGTCTCATTTGACTGAGATTATGTGAGCTGGATCTGTGTCTTGTTCTTTACCTTCCTTGTAACATTTTACATCCCCTCTCCTACAATCAACGCCCAGCAATGTTTAATTTTTCTTAATTATATTTAATTTTTTTTACAAATATTACATTTCTACATTTCCTGTTAAGGGTCCATTTCCTTGTATTATTCAAAACATGCAATAAAGCAAAAATAAAATAAAAGGAGAGATTGTAAAGTAATGTTTGAAACTGACCTGCATTTAATCAGTGGTGAAATGATTGCATCCCCTCCACCTGTGGTAAAAGATAACAAAACCTAGCTCTTATATAGCACTTTCATCCATAGATCTCAAGGCATTACATTATCCCCAGTTTAAATGGGGGGAAACTAAGGCACAAGGGGGTGACATGACTAGTTCAAGGTCACCTAGCAGGCCAGTGGTAAAGCAGGGAATCGAATCAGGACTCTAAATCATGCTCCTATACTTTATCTACTCTGCAACACTGCCTCCCTTAATTGTAATGAGTTATTTGTTAATGACAGAAACCCAGACACACATACTTTGCCAAGGAGAGGAGGTGGAGGCAGCATCCCCTTGGTAATTTAATGTGACTGAACTAAACATTGCAGAATATGATGCAGGGAACAATTCCTCATTGATAGAGGCATAGATTAGATATCTCGATCCAGTAATGTGAACTCAGAACTTGGCTGTGATCCCCTGGTGCAGTTGTTCATTCTCAACATGGTTTTAATTGTCACGCTCACTCATTCCTGCAGCCATTCCTCAAGTATGTTTCATTTGTTCACCTTAGTTAAATATCGCATCCCAAATTTTCAAAAGTGACTTTGGGTACCCAAATTGAGATTCCTTACAAGAGCCTAATTTTCCAAGGACAAGGACTCAGCAGTCTAAAAATCAGACCCCTTTAAGGAACCTCAGGCTGGGCACCTCAAAATGGCACCCCAAATTAGTCATTATTGAAAATGTAGGCCTACATATTTATATATGCATGATTATTCTCCCCAAGCAAAATAGGCCCATTCCTACAATGCTTATTCAATTAATTTTCTGTGGCAGCCAATGGGATGTTTGTCTGAGTAAGGACTACAAAATTGGGCCCTCAGGAAGGTGTTGATGCCAAGTTTCCAAGGCGTAGCTAAAAAGGGTCTCCTCGTCTTTCTGTTCCATCGTGCCTTTATGGAAGGTAAATATTTTTCTTTCTGACTTACATACTTGAGTGCTTTTAAATGTTTTCCTCAGCCACACAATTCTGTCCTCATGATTGAAATAAATTACTCAGTTTAAGATCCTATTTGAGGGACAGTCTATTAATAATAAAGTACATTTAAAAAAAACCCTTTTAGAAACAAAATCACCCAGTGTAAAGCTAACAGTAAACACACCCATGTTCATAACCTTTATTTATAGGTGGATTTATTAAGATGAAACATAATTTTCTAAAAAGAACCTTCCTTCTGTCTTATTAGATTTAGCATTAGAAATATAAGTGTTAGGACTGTAGAATATTCTCCTTAAGGCAAAATGGGCCCATTCCTACAGCGCTTATTTAATGAAACATTTACAAATTCCAGAGAGAAGTCT
Source organism: Emydura macquarii macquarii (assembly GCF_026122565.2). NCBI lineage: Eukaryota > Metazoa > Chordata > Testudines > Chelidae > Emydura > Emydura macquarii. The sequence continues at coordinate 182,355 of NW_027131245.1, read as the reverse complement.
GAGCCATAGAATTCACATTCACGTCCACACAAGATTTAGGGGGGAAATATAGATAGCTAATCCCTGCAACCACTTCATCCCCTTTCCCACCTTGTTTATCAAAGTGAAACTCTTTATTTTTGCCTTTCTGGACCTATCTTGCTTAGCCCCTCTCTGACCTTTGCACTTCCCTGACACCTCCATTCCACAAAGTATGCCTGCCTGGATATTCCTTTGTTGAGTTCTCTTCTTCCTCTCCTGACTCCACACTCAGGTGGTCGTAGGTATGGCTCTCCCTAAGCCTATGCTGCAACGTAACTCTCTCATTTCTTCCAAAGTTCTCCTGAAAACTCACTTCTGCTATCCCAGTTTGTGAAACATGTGTGTCTGTATGTTTAAACACAAAGGTCAAATTAGGGCAGGCTTGTGGGGGCTTGGAAACTCACAATTATTTCTTAAATCTGCCATCTTTTGCTCCAGAACCGAAATTTTCATTTAGAAAAACGAACTCCAGTCTTTATAGTTGTGAAAATAACCTTCCAAATATGAATTAGACACCAATCAATACAATGCTGTCTGCCTGAGATTGCAGACAGCCTGAAACAAGGAATCAGTGAAGTTTGATCCTCCCCATGTTGATCAAAATGGGGTGTTAATGCCTAAATCTTATTACCATAATTTAAACATCAATGATAACTATTTCAATGCTGATTGAAGCATGCAAGAAAGGAGAGGGCCATAATATTATGAAGATCTACACTATCATGTGAATGGCATGGGCCAAGTGGGGAAATTATTCTGTCCCTCCTCCCCTGATATAACTCTAGTTCAACAAAAGCAGGAAGAAATAAAGGTACCCCCAATATGTGCACATGCCTGAGTATCCCTACTACTGTTACCCATTTTCTTCCTGTTTCCTCCTCTTTCCCGTTGCTTCCTTCCCTCCTCTATTTATGATCCTCAGTTTGTTTCATGTCACATTTAGAGAGTACATACTTCAGCGCATGCATTACAGACCTGATTTTTCCTTCCACTTATCAGTTTTATTCCAGAGTAACTCCATCTATTTCAAAGAAATTACTCCACCTTTACACCAATGTAAATGAGAGGTGAATCAGGCCCTCTCCCTCTATGTGTTTTGTGAGGTGCTTAGCACATTTTGGGGTGCTTCAATCCCCCGGCATCAATAAAGGCAGTTTGATACCTGCTTGGCTGAACTCCCAGGCCTGAAACTGCAAGGTGCTGAGCACTTCCTAAGTGCCCAACACTATCAATTCTCTGTGAAGTCAATGGAGGTTGAGGGTGCTAATCATTTATCAGGAGGTGCTTGGCAGCTTGCAGGACTTGGCTCTCAGTGGTGAATGTAATGCAAGGAGCCATGTAAACAGATGAAAAAAGCCAAACGCAAAATCCAGCTGACGGCTAGGAAAATGTGTTTCTGCCATGGCGGCCATACTGTTATAGTTACAGTTCAGTTACAGAAGGAAGAGCAGAAACAGTGAAGGAACCCTGGGCCACATCCTCAGATTGCTGATGACACAGCATTGGGCAACCAAATACCTGCCTTAAAGGAACAGCCGCAGATTCTTGCACCTGGAAGGGGTCCTAGAGTGGTGTAGACTGGGTTTTATGCCACCTGCTCCCCCTCACCTTGCTGCCCCATTTAAAAGACATGTTGGGAGATAGGTAGGAATCTGTCAGGGGGTTCCTGCTATCTGTCTGATCCTCAACTGGTGTGGTGGTCCCTTGGGCACCACTGTACTCTGTAGGGGAGCTAAAAGGTGGCTTAGAGACACTGTTCTCCACCTCCCTCCCACCTGGGGGGGGGGGGGGCATAGGATTGACTGAGCTCAGGCTTACCAAGTGTTCAAGGGACAGATATGTGAATTCCAATAATGACTTTTGTTATCTTGTTGTTTTAAGTACTGATTGTTGTAGTTCTCTACTGAGCCAAACTTGCATGCTTCTGCGATGTGTCTCCCAGCCAGGGTGTATTTCAAACTCTCCATCTGGGACTAAAATTTTAATTTATTGGCTTTTATTGGATGAAGCCTCAGGAATCCAGCATGGAAGCAAAGTCAAATAACCCAACAGGGACTGTATGAGTAAACAACAAACAATGTATCCTGGATACCCACTTTGAACAGCCATAAGGCTATTTTCTCTTAAACACAGCATCCAAGCAGCATGGGACCATTGAAAGCTTGGTCTCGGGAGTACATCCTTCTGAGGAGGGCATGCTGGATTCATTCCTCTGCTTGGAAGCCAAAGAGTAACTCATGAAACATTTCTCTCATATGTTTTAGATTAATTTTAGGTTAACAAGCAACTTTCCACATTAAAAGCAAGTTCTGTCAATAAAATCAAGTACTTAGTTAACTTCTAAATAAATGCATTAAATATTTTAAAGCTTAGACCCTTGTAGTGGCATCTCTATGGTTCCTCACTTTCCCCAGAATGTGGTTATCATAACTATTGATAACTGTTTACTTTTCATGAATAATAATAATCAACAGATAAAAGGTTTTCTGTTTCCCTTTTTATTTGTTTGCTTTGTCAGGAGAGAAAAAGTTTAATACATCATACTCTGGGTCAAAATTATTGTAAAATGACATTGGCACCAATGTCTGAAAAATGCTGCAGAAAAACAAAACTCTGAAGCAAGAATAAATATTTGTAGGAGCAACACTAGTGAGTTTTTGCATTGTAAAGGATGTTCTGTCTATGGGAGACCTAAAAGTCCAAGGGCTAAGTCCTACAGTAGCTGAGCACCCTAGCCAGATCTAGTGAAGGGCTTAAGCCTGTACTTAACTTTAAGCACCTGAGTAGTCCTTGAAGTCAATAAGATTTCTCATGTGCTTCAAGTTAAGAACATGAGAAAAGTGCTTCACTGGATCAGGTCAGAGTGCTCAGCACCTTACAGGATTGAGCCCCAAATCTGCAAGCAATTAATCTCTTGAATAAAATAGTCTTGAAACAACTGAGAACAAGCAAAAAATATGTTTTTACATGAGCATTGTCAGTTAAGTCCTAATCTCCTGTTCACTATGACTTCCCATTAGCTAAATAGAACAGTCTATGGGTGACACGCCTATGAGTGGGGATCCTTTAGCATTTCCATTATAATAAAGCTGTGTGAACCTTTTGCAACTAAAGCTAAAACTATGTGAAAATCAACTAATTAGTTCAAATATGGAAATAAACCAGATACCTTCCATGCAAACGTTTGTTGGGTCCTGAAACTCCAAGTAAAATATTTGGCTATCTCCAGACATGATCCTGTGAGGTGCCTAGTACCTCTGACTCCCAGGGACTTCATTTGGAGAGGAAGGTGCTCAGTATGTGCCAGAATCAGAATCAAAGTTTGGTAGGTTTCAGTTATTTATTTTTCTTTTACAAAACCCCAAAAAGCTTGAAGGCTGGTCAAATGGCAAGTTGACCCTTGAGAATCCATACAAACCTGCATGCGGTACATAGAACTAAACAGAACGGGCCAATTTTATATTGACTTTCACTTCTATTGTGTTTGAGGCCAAACAGGTCCGAAGTGAAAAGTCCTTGGAAACCACGTGAACCAAAAACGTCCATCACGTTTGCCAATAAAGCTATGAACCAAATCCAGCAAGCTGACACAATGCTTTCAGGTTAAATTTGGCATACAAGTACTGAAGCCCACTTATTTTTAAATCACTTCAGTGTTCATATGAAGTTACTTGCACACTTCTCAATTTTTCTCTTTGTCTGCAGTGTAAAGAGAGAAATGATTTGGAGATAGGGGCATGGGTATATATGTGTGTGTGTGTGTGTGTGTGTAGGTGTACTTCCCTGCAGCATGGTATGTGTAACAGGCCCTTCAATAAGATGTTCTACTTGTTTGCTCTTTGTACATGACAAATCTGGGTCCTATTTGAAAATCTTAAAACAAGCCAAAGTGTATCTGGAACTGACTCCTTGTCTGTGGTATGAATGCTAATGTAAAATAGATCACATTTTCTGGGGGATGAACCTTGTAACATTGTTCTACAACCTGGTGAAAATCTTTGTGGAAAGATGCATTAAAGTACACTGAAAAGGACCTGGGGGTAACAGTGGATAAAAAGCTGGATATGAGTCAGCAGTGTGCCCTGGTTGTCAAGAAGGCTAATAGCATATTGGGCTGTATTAATAGGAGCATTGCAAGAAGATCAAGGGAAGTGATTATTCCCCTCTATTCAGCATTGGTGAGGCTGCATTTAGAGTATTGTGTCCAGTTTTGGGCCACCCACTACAAAAAGGATGTGGACAAGTTGGAGAGAGTCCAGCGGAGGGCAACAAAAATGATTAGGGGGCTGGAGCACAAGACTTATGAGGAGAGGCTGAGGGAACTGGGCTTGTTTAGTCTGCAAAAGAGACGAGTGAGGCGGGAGGTGATAGCAGCCTTTAACTACCTGAAAGGGGGTTCCAGGGAGGATGGGGCTAGACTGTTCTCGGTGGTGGCAGATGACAGAACAAGGAGCAACGGTCTCAAGTTGCAGTTGGGGAGGTCTAGGTTGGACATTAGGAAAATGTTTTTCACTAGGAGGGTGGTGAAGCACTGGAATGGGTTACCTAGGGAGGTGGTGGAATCTCCATCTTTAGAGGTTTTTAAGCTGAAGCTTGACAAAGCCCTGGCTGGAATGATATAGCTGAGGTTAGTCCTGCTCTGAGCAGGGGGTTGGACTAGATGACCTTCTGAGGTCCCTTCCAACTCTAATATTCTATGATTCTATGATTCTAGTATATATCAATACACCTGAGGTCAATGTAAAATGCTATTGTATCAGTATGACAATGCCAAAAAAACCCAGTAATAAACAAAATGTCAGACTGAAAAGAAACAGGAAAATCAAATTAAAGCCAGCACTCTTTCTTTAACTGAGTCTGATGTGGCTAAATACTATAGCATTACTCTGGAAGCTTGATTTTAGAAATGTCATCTGTTTGAAGCTAACAGAAGTTTGGAATGTTAGCATAGGTCCCTGAAAGATGACTCAGTGGGCAGATGGAATGGTCAAAGGGGCATGATAAATAGTAGCTGTTGATCTAATGAACAAGGAACACATAAGAAAAAAAAATTGTAAAATGACTCAAACTGTGGATCCTTTCCATTTCTAAATCTAGATGACTGATAAAAACATAACATAAGAATGGCCATACGAGGTCAGACCAGTGGTCCATCTAGTCCAGTATCCTGTCTTCTGACAGCCACCAGGGCCAGATGCTTCAAGAAGGAATGAACAAGACATCTATCCCTGGTTGTCCAGTTCCAGATTCTGGCAGTCAGAGGTTTAGGGATACGCAGAGCATGGGGTGGTATCCTTGACCATCTTGGTTAATAGCCATTGATGGACCTATCCTCCATGAACGTATCTAATTCTTTTTTGAACCCAGTTATATTTTTGGCCTTCGCAACATCCCCTGGCAACAAGTTCCACAGGTTGACTGTGTATTGGGTGAAGAAGTACTTTCTTATGTTTGTTTTATATCAACTGCCTATTAATTTCATTGGATGACACCCCTGGCTCTTGTGTTATGTGAAGGAGTCAATAACACTTCCCTATTCACTTTCTCCACACCATTCATGATTTTATAGACCTTCTGTCATATCCCCCCATCTCTTTTCTAAAATGAACAGTCCCAGTCTTCTTAATCTGTCCTCGTATGGAAGCTGTTCCATACCCCTAATTATTTTTGTTGCCATTCTATGTATTTTTTCCAATTCTAATGTCTTTTTTTGGAGATGGGTGACCAGAACTGCACTCAGTATTCAAGGTGTGGGTGTGCCATGGGTTTATATAGTGGCATTATGATATTTTGTCTTATTATCTGCCCCTTTCCTAATGGCTCCTAACATTTTATCAGCTTTTTTGACTGCTACTGCACATTAAGAAGATGTTTTTAGAAATTTATCCATGATGACTCCAAGCTCTTTCTTGAGTGGTAACAGCTAATTTAGACCCTATCATTTGTATTTATAGGTGGGATTATGTTGTCCACTGTGCATCACTTTGAATGTACCAATATTGAATTTCATCTGCCATATTGTTGTCCAGTCACCCAGTTTTGTGAGATTCCTTTGTAACTCTTTGCAGTTAGCTTTGGACTTAACTATCTTGAGTAATTTAGTATCACCTGCAAACTTTGCCACCTCACTGTTCACCTGCTTTTCCAGATCATTTATGAATATGTTGAACAGCACAGGTATCAATACAGATCCTTGGGGGACCCCGCTATTTAACTCTCTCCATTGTGAAAACTCATCATTTATTACTACCCTTTATTTCCTATCTTTTAACCAGTTATTGATCCATGAGAGGACCTTCCCTCTTATCACATGACTGCTTACGTTGCTTAAGAGCCTATGGAGAGGGACCTTGTTAAAAGCTTTTTGAAAGTCCAAGTATAACATATCAACTGGATCACCCTTTTCTACATGTATATTGACATCCTCAGAGAAATCTACTAGGATGGTGAGGTTTGATTTCCCTTTTCCCAACACATCATGTTTATATATGTGTCTGTGTAGGGGCTGGGAGGTGTGGCCCCCCTTGGAGATTGATGGTGAGAGAGGGCCAAACACCCTCTGGGAGGGGCAGAACCTGGAAGTCCACCGCCACTTGACCGGAGGCTGAGAGGCAGGACAGAAGAGGAAGTATAACGGGTGGGCCTTCCAGCTCAGTTGGGAGAAGGCAGCTGAGGGAGAAACAAGTCTCTCCCTTGGTTCTGGGGCCTGGGCCTGGGCCTGGGCCTGACCGTTATCCTGAGGAGAGGCTGCCAGGGCTGCCAACTGCCTGGGGCACTGAGGACCTGCCGGAGCTACCTGAGCTTGTGAGCCAGAGGAGACCCCTGGGCCTTGCGACCTGGGTAGCTGGCTACTCTCTGAAAACCTGAGGAAGTACCTGGCCCTTGTGACCTGTAGGAGCTGCCTACTGCAGACGGCTCCGAGGAGCTGCTGGACCTGCTGCCGATCGATGAGACTGATGGGTTCTGGAACTTCCCCCTGGTAGAGAAAGGGGGGAAGGAAAGATCCCAGGGAAGCCAGACACCCATCTGGCTGTGTTATGGCCTATAGCCGAGTAAGTGCGTTTCGGCTGGAGCCCTGCTGAATCAGTGATGGGACACTCCATCACTGCCAGGCCCTGGATTGGGATGCAGTGGAGTCGGGTGGGCCTGCGTTTCCCTCCCACTTCCAAACTTCTGACATTGGGGTGATCATCCCACATAGTGCTAGAGACTCGTGGCCCTGCCTGCCCACCCTGCCTGAGTGTCAGGGCTGTAAACTCTTTGTGTGCCCTGCCAAGGGCTATAGACTACTGGCCTTGTCTGCCCGCCCTACCTAAGGGTTGGGCTTTAGACTATATGCTTGCCCTTCCTATCACCCATTTACCTAGTCAGGACCCCACCTGCCAGAGAGCCGAGGCTGTGAACTATTTGCTCGCCCCACTGAGGGCTAGAGACCTCTCCCCTTTGCCTGCCATTCCCTGTCTAAGGGCCTGGGAGGAGAGCCGTTTGCTCGCCCTGCAGAGGGCTAGAGACTACTCCACTTTACCAGCCCAGCCCTGGCCAAGGGCCTGGCTTGCCCTGTGGATGGCTTTGTCTGCCTGCCTGCCTAAGGGCCTGGGCTTTGAACTGTGTGCTCACCCAGTCGAGGGTGAGAGACTGCTCCACTTTGCCTGCCCGCCCCGCCTGAAGGCCTGGGCTTTGAACTGTGTGCACGCCCTGCAGATAGCTAGAAGTCTCCTACCTGGCCTGCCAAGCCCCGACTGCGGGTTCAGGCACTAACCTACTGGATTGCCCCGACTGAGGGTTGGCAGGGGTCCAGGACGTTGGGATTGCCCAGCGGGACTGAAGAGGCCCGGAACCGTTAACTTCCCCGCTTTTTGCTAGAACTCCCTACAGGGCATAGGGGCCGGGAGGTGTGGCATCCCCTGGAGATTGATGACGAGGGAGGGCTACCACCCCCACCCACGCCAGGGAATGTTTGCAGTCTGATAATTCTGTTCTTTATGATAGTTGCAACCAATGTGTCTGGTACTGAAGTTAGACTTTCCAGCCTATAATTGCCAGGAGCACCTTTGGAGCCTTTTTTAAAGCAATCAGCGTTACATCTGTACATAGGCTGCTTTAAGCGAAAGGTTACATACCACAGTTAGTAGTTCTGCAGTTTCATATGAGAGTTAGTTCAGAACTCTTGGGTGAATACAGTCTGGTCCTGGTGACTTATTACTGTTTAATTTATCAATTTGTTCCAAAACCTCCTTTACTGACACTTCAGTCTGGGACAGTTCATCAGATTTGTCACCTAAAAAGAATGGCTCAGGTATGGCTGTCTCCCTCACATCCTCTGCAGTGAAGACCAATGCAAAGAATTCATTTAGCTTCTCTGCAATGGCCTTGTCTTCCTTGAGTGCTTCTTTAGCACCTTGATCATCTTGTGATCCCACTGACTGGCAGGCTTTCTGCTTCTGACGTACTCAAAAACATTTTGCTGTTAATTTGTATGTCTTTTGCTAGTTGCTCTTTAAATTCTTTTTTGGCCTGCCTGCCTCATTGTACTTTTATACTTGACATGCCTTATGCTCCCTTCTATTTTCCTCAGTAGGATTTGATTTCCAATTTTTAAAGGATGCCTTATTGATGCTGACTGCTGCTTTTATTCTGCTGTTCAGTCAGGGTGGCATTTTTTTGATCCTCTTGATGTTTTTTTTTATTTGTGTATACATTTAGTTTAAAGCCTCTATGCCATGCAGCTTGCAGGCATTTCACTCTTGTGACTGTTCCTTTGAATTTCCACTTAACTAGCTTCCCCATTTTTGTGGAGTTTTCTTTTTGAAGTCGAATATTATGGTGGTGGATTTCTTTGGTATTTTTCCCCTTACAAGAATGTTACGTTTAATTACATTATGGTTGCTATTACTGAATGATTCAGCTATATTTACCTCTTGGACCAGATCCTGTGCTCCACTTAAGACTAAATGAACAATTGCCTCTCCCTTTGTGGGTTCCAGGAGTAACTGCTCTGAGAAGCAGTCATTAATGGTGTCTAGAAATGTTATCTTTGCATCCTGTCTTGAGGGGACATGTACACAGTCAATATGGAGATAGTTGAAATCTCCCATGATTATTGGGTTTTCTGTTTTTCTGGCCTCTCTAATCTCCCTGAGCATTTCACAGACACCATCACCTGGTGAGGTGGTCAGTAATATATTCCTACTACTATGCTCTTATTATTTAAGCATGGAATTTCTATCCTTAGAGATTCTATGGTACAGTTTGATTCATTTAAGATTTTTACGATATTTGACTGTTTTCTTTCACATTTAGTGCCACTCCTACATGAGCATGACCTACTCAGTCATTCCTATATATTTTGTATTCTACTATTACCATGTCCCATTGATTATCATCATTCCACTAAATTTCTTTGATGCCTATTATATCAATATTCTCATTTAATACCAGGCTTTTAAGTTCACCCATCTTAGTATTTAGACTTCTAGTGTTTGTATACAAGCACTTGTACATTTTGTCAATAATTAGTTATCTGCCTTCACATGATGTAATTGAATGGGACTCTTTTTCATTTGACTGTTTCTCTTCAGTTCCTCCCTGTACTTTAGCAACTTCTATCCTCCCTCTTTACCAGGATAAAGAGTGTCCCCTTTAATAAATCCTCCTGTAAGAGAAGTTTCCATCCAAATCATGTGCTCGTCCGCACTGTCGGCTTTCCCCCAGCCTTAGGTTAAAAACTCCTCTTTGATCTTTTTTTATTTTACATGCCAGCAATCTGGTTCTGTTTTGTTTTAGGTGCAGCCCATCCTTCTGGCATAGGCTCCTCCTTTTCCAAAAAGTTGCCCAGTTCCTAATAAACCTAAACTCCTTCTCCCAACACCATCATCTCATCCATGCTTTGAGACACCTGCAGTTCTGTTTATCCAACTGGCCTTGGGCATGAAACTGGAAGCATTTCAGGGAATGCTACCACTGAGGTCCTGGACTTTAATATCTTACCTACCAGCTTAAATTTGGCCTCCAGGACCTCTCTCCTACCTATCCCTATGTCACCAGTACTTACATATATCAGGACCACTGGCTCCTCCCCAGCACTACACATAAATCTATCTAGATGACCTCCTGAGGTCCCTTCCAACCCTAATCTTCTATGATTCTAGATGTTTAGAGAGGTCTGCCACCTTTGCACACAGCAGACATATCACTACGTGGTTCTCCCTGTCACCACAAACCCAACTATCTATATTTCTAATAATCAAATCCCCCATTACTATTACCTGTCTCTTCCTAATAACTGGTGTCCCTTTCCCTGAGGGGTATCCTCACTGCAAGAGGATACCAAGACATCATCTGGAAGGTGGGTCCCAATTATGGGATCATTTCCCTTCACTCCAGCTTGATGTTCTTCCCTGAGACTTTCATCCTCCTCAATAGCATAGAGGGTATCAGAGTGGTGGTGGGACTGCTTTATTGTGTCCTGGAAAGTCGCTTCAATGTACCCCTCTATCTCCCTTAGCTCCTCCAGTTCAGCCACTCTGGTCTCAGTAACCTGTACTCGTTCTCTGAGGGCCATGAGTTGCTTGCACTGAATGCACACCTATGCTACCTGCCGACAAGCAGATAATTATGCATCCTGCATTCAGTGCAACATATTGGATTGCCCCCATTCTGCTGCTGGACTTCTGCCTGTGTTATTTTTTACTCTTGCAGGGTTTTTGTTTGTTTGAACTTTTTCTTTTTTGTTTGTTCTTTGTTATTGGCCTAAATTTAGAGTATATTTGTTAGGTGTACCTGTCTCTAGCACTCCCTCTCTAAACTCTTGCAAAACTCCCCTGTTTGCTAGCTCCTCTGGTTGCTTTGGAGCTGGCTTTTTAAGTCTCTCTTCTCCTTGAGTTACCCACGCCCCATTGTCAAGGGATCATAAAGGAATCAGGGATCAAACGGTAGCTTGTCAGAACCTTGTTAGTAAGTACACAGCCCCCAAAAGAGACCATTCTATAAACTTCAAGCAAGCAAACACCTGGCAAGCAAACAAGCACACAACAAACTAATAGACAACAAACTCACCCCAATGATCACCTAATCCCTCCTCCTTCACCTGGAGAACTCCTTGCAAAACTCCCCCCTTTGCTGCTCCCGCTTACTCGCAAACAAATCCAAAATTATAGATCGATCCCAGAACAGAAAGAAAAGCCTGAACCACGTTGGATGGAATGTGATGCTGCCTCCATTCCATCATTTTTAGCATTTAAATTAAAGATCTAGATTTCATCCATAAATCTGTGTTTATGCGGGAATTTACGTCAGTTCTTTGCATAAAAATGGTGAAAAACTGGATGATAAGACAATTGAATTTAGTATTTCATCGGTGTTTAAGAAGACCTACATTTATGTTCAGCCTGCTATGTATCAGTCAAGCATTTTTTAGCACATTTGGGTTGGTCCAACTTTCATAACAGGGCAGATGCTGAAAAAAATAAGCAAGTGGGTAAAAGTGTATTGGCACGTAGAGGAAGATACAAAAAAATACTCGTTATAGAGTTAGTAGTGGATTTTTTATTTTTTTTGGATTATTGTGTTTTGCTTACAGAATGGCAAGCTTTGCATTCAGGGCAATGCATGCCTTTTAATATTGCAGAAGTAAATGTTTAGGAAGAGTGTCACAGCCTGACCCCAGCTGGTGTGCCTGCCTCAGTTTCCCTCATTATGAGTCCCCAGTAACTCTACACAAGCTTTCTTGCCTTAGTAATACTCCTCCTTGGGGGCCAATTGATTACAAAAACATTGTGTAAGCAATCCATACCAAAAGTCCTAAAACTTAGTCCATTTATTACCCCAGTGCATGTGGCACATGATGCTTAGTGCCTCAACACTCCACATACCATGCTCCAGCATTTTCCACCACACTTGGGCTTTTTACAGGTCCTCACCTGTCCCTCTGCTAGGACAGACTCCCCAGTCCTTCCAGCTGGAGTGCAATCTTGCTCTTCCCAGTAGGAACACCACAGTCTCTCTCTTGGGGCTCATCCTCACCAATGGAGCATCCCTCACTCCCCCTGGCTCTCACACTGTTCCCATGGGTGCAGCTTTACAGCAAGGAGTCATCAACGGGTAAGCCCACCCACTGCTCTGCTGCCTTCAGCCCTCTCTAGCCCTTGGCTTTTGCCCTCTGGCTTAGAAGTCAGCAGGTAACTCCTTCTGCTTCTCTCTGGTCTTCAACCCTCTCCAGCCCTGACTCTCTGGCTTGAAGCTGGCAACTGCCTTCAGCCTTCCCTCAGTGGCCTCCTACCATCTCCTGGCCCCAGGCAGCTCTCCCCCATCCCTTTTCCTGACTGATCTCCTGTCAGGCAACTCTCACTTGCCCCTCCTCTCTCTAGGACCCAGGTGCTCTCTTTTAAGCCTAATTGAGGAGTCAACTGACTACCACAGGTGCATTGGCCTCTTCACTCTTAAAGGGCCAGGGTCATCCTGTGACAAAGAGAATCAGTTAAGTGTTTTGTGTTTCATTTAATAAAACATCCATGTTTTCCCTCCGTGGGGTTTCTAGGGAAAACAAAGCACTTTTTGTTTGTTTGTTTATTAGGTCATAAAAAAATCACAATAATCCTGTTGGCAAAGATCAATTACTAGTTTACCAATGGGGCCCAGCCCTTGTTTCTACTCCTGGAAGACCCCCAAGATAAAATGTCACAACTTTTTAGTAGGGGTTCCTGGGCCACATATGGGATATTCCATCCAGCAATTGGCCAGAGCTCCCGTGGCTGAGATAACGAATCATGACAAATCAATATGACATGACAAATCAGTGGGAACATGATCAGGCCTTTTATGTGTATGACTATAAAAGTACATTTACATGAACATTTTAATTTTATTCAACTTGTTATCGTAGAATCATAGAATCATAGAGTTGGAAGGGACCTCAGGAGGTCATCTAGTCCAACCCCCTGCTCAGAGCAGGACTAACCTCAGCTAAATAATCCCAGCGAGGGTTTTGTCAAGCTGCAGCTTAAAAACCTCTGAAGATGGAGATTCCACCACCTCCCTAGGTAACCCATTCCAGTGCTTCACCACCCTCCTAGTGAAAAACTTTTTCCTAATGTCCAACCTAGACCTCCCCAACTGCAACTTGAGACCGTTGCTCCTTGTTCTGTCATCTGCCACCACTGAGAACAGCCTAGCCCCATCCTCCCTGGAACCCCCTTTCAGGTAGTTAAAGGCTGCTATCAAATCCCCCTCATTCTTCTCTTCTGTAGACTGAACAAGCCTAGTTCCTTCAGCCTCTCCTCATAAGTCTTGTGCTCCATCCCCCTAATCATTTTGGTTGCCCTCCGCTGGACTCTTTCTAACTTCTTCACATCCTTGTTGTAGTGGGTGGCCCAAAACTGGACACAATACTCCAAATGTGGCCTCACCAATGCCGAATAGAGGGGAATGATCACTTCCCGTGATCTGCTGGCAATGCTCCTACTAATGCAGCCCAATATGCTATTAGCCTTCTTGGCAACCAGGGCACACTGCTGACTCATATCCAGCTTCTTATCCACTGTAACCCCCAGGTCCTTTTCTGCAGAACTGCTGCCTAGTTCGTCGGTCCCCAGTCTGTAGCTGTGCATGGGATTCTTCCGTCCTAGGTGCAGGACTCTGCACTTGTCCTTGTTGAACCTCATCAGATTTCTTTTGGCCCAATCCTCCAGTTTGTTTAGGTCCTTCTGTATCCTATCCCTACCTTCCAGGGTATCTACCACTCCTCCTAGCTTAGTGTCATCTGCAAACTTGCTGAGGGTGCAATCTACCCCATCCTCCAGATCATTGAAGTTATGAAGTGCACAAGTTCATATTTTATTACCCACCAAAACTTACCACCTATCACCCTCAAACATATGAAAGAACATAATTAAAAGCATATACATTAAGCAACTTTGCATTGAATTTTCCTCACATGACACCAGATATGCCTTTTTTGTACCTTGCCACGTTGAACCTAGGCATATGTTCACACATTTTTAAAAGGGCTACATTTCCAGAGCACAGCAATAAGGACTGAATATACGCAAAACTCTAAACATTAACAGGTTGTGGACATGTAGCTTTCATGTTTAGCATCTGGAGAATTTAACTTTGTGTTATGTTTGGATACTTGGAAGTTACTTGCACTCAGAAAGAAACCAGCAGACAGGAACACCTAGAGAGGTAAACACACAGAAACTCTTTATTCTTCTACTCTAAGACCAGACAGAACTGGTTGAGCTATCCCATAATAGTCTAGCTCTGTTAGCTATGGCAAGCTAAACAAGACACAAAATACACAACATATTCCTCCCCCCCTTAATGAAAACATCCATTTAACAGAACAATAACTAACCAAGGGAATGACGGTAGACTGCCTCATTTCTTGGCTATACCCCGGGGATTATTCTGCCCTGTAAACATGGATTTGCCTTAGCTAAAGATTCAACCGTTGAAGAGGCCTTCTTTCTCTAGGTGAATTACAGGGGACTTCTGGTGTTCTTGCACTGGAAGTTGTTATTGGTGCGGGTCTAACATGGACTCAGAGCTCGAACAGGCGAGGGTGCTTTATCTGCTGCAGAGGTGGATGGAAGAGGGGAGTCAGGAATGGATGACTCTTGACTCAAGGGTGACTCTTGTCTCGAGGATATCTCACCTGCAATGGTGAGGTCAGGCAGTTCAATTGGAGATGTGTCCTTAGGACTTGTGTGACATGGCAACAACTGATCTACATGTTGCTGCCAGGTCAGATCATTTGCAGTCTGGACAGTGTAGGAAACAGGTCCTGTCTGGGCAATGACTGTAGCAGGGACCCATTTAGCTCCAGAAGTATAGCTTCAAGCTAGAACAAGCTGTCCAGGACTAAAGGTTTGGTCTTTTGCTCTGTGTGAACGTCTGATGACTTGGTTGTGCTGTTGACGTTGCACAACTTGTCGTGCTTTGGAGGGTTTCAGCAGATCAAAGCAAGTACGCAGCGGTCGTCCCATCATTAGAAAGGACAGGGACACTTTGGTTGTAGCATGAGGTGTATTTATGTAGGGTAGTAAGAAGATGTCCAGATGCTTTTGAATGGACAAATGTCCCTGTGCAGATTTTAAAGCTTGTTTCACTGTCTGCACAAACATTTCTGCTAATCCATTGGTGGATGGATGATATGGTGCTGAACTGAAGTGATGTATCCCATTTGCTTTCACAAAATTTTCAAACTCCTGAGAGACGAACCACGGATTGTTGTTGCTCAGAACTTGACCTGGCAGAACGAAACGACTAAAGATTTCACGCAGTCTCTGGATAGTACTTTCAGCAGTAGTCGACGGCATTACAGAGATTTCTGGCCATTTGGAGTGGGTGTCCACAACAACCAGGAACATGCTTCCTTCAAATGGGCTGGCAAAATCAATGTGAATACGCTGCCATGGATTTTCAGGCCAGTCTCATGGGTGTAGGGGTGCCAACTGAGGTGTGTTCCTCACATTCTGACATGAAGTACAAGCTCTTGCCTTCTTTTCAATGGCACTGACCAGGCCAGGCCACTAAAAGTAGCTTAGTGCAATTTCTTACATGAGCACTATTCCACAGTGACCTGAATGTAGCTGTTCTAACATCTACGATCTCAGTAGCGGTGGAGTAATGACGTGCATCCCCCACAACATGCAACCAGAATGGATTGATAACTCCATCTTTCTGGACATATAGGGATGAAGGTCGGGTGAGATCTGAGAGTCCTATAGAGATGCTCCATGCATCACTAGATCCATAACTTGGGACATTAATGGGTCAATGCAAGTTTTCTTCTTTACTTGAGTAGCAGTGATGGGTGTGTTCTTTACCTGTTCAAAGCAGAAGATTTCTTTCTGGCCAATATCTGGATGTATAACTGGTATAGGCAGTCTTGAGAGACATCTGTGTTGCAGTGCAGAGTGGATTTCCAGTATTTGATCTCACACATATGCATGGAAAGCAACAATGCCTACTGTTGCATACGACTAGCAGCCAATGGTGGAATGCCTGTGCATGGTCCAAAAATTGATGTTAGAGGTTGATAGTCAGTGAGAAGTGTGAACTTCCATCCAAACAGATACTGGTGAAATTTCCAAATTCCAAAAATGATTCCTACTGCTTCATGTTTGATTTGGGCACAGTTAGTTTCTGCCTTGCTTAAGGTGCATGATGCAAAAGCAATGGGTCTCTCCTCTCTAAAAGGCATAATGCGTGACATGACCACTCCCACACCATAAGGAGAGGCATTGTAGGTCAACTGTAGAGGTAAGAATGGGTCAAAATGTGTCAAAACCTCTGAATTTAGTAATGCATGTTTAGCCTTGTTAAATGCAACATCACAAGCTTCAGTTCACTTCCAGACCTTGTTTTGGCAGAGGAGTTCATGTAGTGGTTTTAGTAGTGTTGCTGACTGTGGAATAAATTTTCCATAATAGTTCAATAGCCCTAAAAAGAGTGAAGTTGGTTCATGTTTCAAGGAGGTGGAGCTTCCACAATAGTCTTGACTTTTGCAGGAGCCTTACAAAGGCTAGTAGCATCAATGACATGTCCCAAATATTCAACAGAGGGCTGGAAGAATTCACATTTGTCTTTGCGGACTTGTAGGCCATACTCTTCCAGTCTTTACAGGGCAGCATCCAAGTTCTTAAGGTGATCCTCCTTATTCTTGCCAGTGACCAGGATGTCATCAAGATAGCACTGGACTCCTGGCAATCCACTCAAGATCTGGTCCATAGCCCTCTGGAACAAAGCTGGAGCAGATGTTATTTCGAAGGACAAGTGACAGTATCGGTACAGCCCTTTATCATCATGATAGTCAACAGCTCTTGGGACTTCTCATTGACGTTCATCTGTAAATATTCCTGACTCCATAGTGTGGAAGGAATATTTTATATACTCCATTTTTTGTATCCTACTTTTATACCAAGTTATATATTCTATTTTGTATTAAGCTTTTAAGACTCCATCTTGTATGCTAAAGATTCCATCTTGGATTTTTAGTAGCTTGCTTAGCCTTGAAACAGGTACATTTTGCGGATGTTGCAGGTTTTTGCAGCTGTCAGTAGATAATGGGACATTGTTAGCTAGCTCTAATAGATAATTGTTATAGTAACCAGAGGCCCTGGTTAATTGGCAGTATGGAGGAATTTCTTAGTATATCTTAATGAAGAAAAGGTTGAGCTAATGGAAATGTACCATAATACATCATCTTTTTCTTTGTCTGAATACTGTATAAAATTTAGTGATGTGAGTCTGTAAGGCAGAAGTCCTCGGGAGCCTTAGGGTGACCGACACTTCTCCGAGCTGCTCGTAATAAACTGCCTCAAAGAACTATGCACTCAAGTCTTTATTTAGGAGGGCCCTGAGCTTTCCTACGACAATAGGCGTGCGCACAGGGTGTGCCAGGTGTGCCCAGGCACACTCTAATGCAGGGGAATCATAGATACCTTTTGTATCCTTACTGTGGACACTTTGTATGTCGCCTGTGTCGCTATCTCTATCAGTTTCAGGCTGCCGCCAAAATTGCGGTGGGTGTGCTGTTTCTCGGCAGACAGAGCGATCTGCTGCCGAAATACCTTGTCTCGTGTCATTTCTTGGCGGAGACTAGTACATTCCGAGAATCCCGCCGGCGGATAATTCAAATGTTGCCCGCTGGTGGAGTAGAGTTTGACACCCCTGATTATCTGGGTGCACCCCCTAATGAAAATGTGTACACCCTAATGAAATGTGCTGCGAACGCTTATGCCTGACTCAGATCAATCTTGCTGAACTTTTGTCCACCAGCCAAGACAGCGAAGATGTCATCAATGCGAGGAAGAGGGTATTACTCTGCACACAACACCGAGTTAATAGTGACCTTAAATCTCCCCAAATCCAAATGGAGTACTCTTTCTTCAATACTGGAATGGTTGTGGGGTTGCCCATTGGCTGTGGGTAACTGGTACTAGGACTCCATTTTTGACCAGGCACTCCAGGTCCACTTCAACTTTTGGCCTGACAGCATATGGCATAGTTCTGGCTTTCAGACATTTTGATTGGTTGTCAGGCTTAATGTTCAATTTCACAGTGATTCCTTTCCTACTTCCCAGGTCCTCTTCAAAAACAGCAGGATGTTTCTTTAATACAGCTGCCAGACCTGTTTCTCCCTTAGCCATCACATGCACTTCTGCCCAGTTCAGCCAGATCTTCTTAAGCCATGACCTTCCAATTAAGGCAGGATAATTGCCTTATAGACTCAGACTCTAAGGTCAGAAAGGACCAATATGATCATCTAGTCTGACCTCCTGCACTACACAGGCCACAGAACCTCACCCATCCACTCCTGTAATAGACGCCTGACCTATGACTGAATTATTAAAGTCCTCAAATCATGGGTTTAATTTAAAGACTTTAAGGTACAGACAACCTACCAGCAAGTGAGCCACGCCCCATGCTATAAAGGAAGGCAAAAAAACCCCAGAGCCTTTGCCAATCTGCCCTGGAGGAAAATTCCTTCCCAATCCCAAATATGGCAATCAATTAAACCCTGAACATGTGGGCAAGACTCACCAGCCAGACACCCAAGAAAGAATTCTCTGTAACAATTCAGAATCAACCCCATCTAACATCCCTTCACAGGCCATTGGCATATCTACCACCAGTAGTCAAAGATCAGTCAAATGCCAAATTAGGGTGTTCCATCATACCATACCTTCCATAAATTTATCAAGCTCAGGTTTTTTGTCCCCACTACACCCCTTGGAAGGTTATTCCAGAACTTCACTTCTCTGATGGTTAGAAACCTGCATCTAATTTCAAGTCTAAATTTCCTGATGGCCAGTTTATATCCATTAGTTCTTGTGTCCACATTGGCACTGAACTTAAATAATTCCTCTCCCTCCCTGGTATTTATCCCTCTGATGTGTTCATAGAGAGAATCGTATCTCCCCTCAACCTTCTTTTGGTTAGTCTAAAAAAGTTAAGCTCTTTGAGTCTCTTCTCATAAGGCAGGTTTTCCATTCCTTGGATCATCCTAGGATCCTAGGATCACCTGTTCCAGTTTGAGTTCATCTTTCTTAA
This sequence comes from Emydura macquarii macquarii, assembly GCF_026122565.2. Lineage (NCBI taxonomy): Eukaryota > Metazoa > Chordata > Testudines > Chelidae > Emydura > Emydura macquarii. The sequence goes on along the minus strand of NW_027131245.1, from coordinate 163,278 downwards.
ATATGGGGGAACCAGAACTGCAGATGAGGTTTCACCAGGGCCTTGTATAAGGGTACTAACTCTCCATCTCTACTGGAAATACCTCATCTGATGCATCCAAGGACCGCATTAGCTTTTTTCATGGCCACATCATATTGGCAGATCATAATCATCCTGTGATCAACGTCCAGGTCCTTCTCCTCTGTCACTTCTAACTGATGCATCCCCAGCTTATAGCAGAAATTCTTGTTATTAGTCCCTAAATGCATGATCTTGCATTTTTCACTATTAAATTTCATCCTATTTCTATTACTCCAATTTACAAGGTCATCCAGATCTTCCTGTAGGATATCCTAATCCTTCTCTGTATTGGCAATACCTCCCAACTTTGGGTCATCCGCAAACTTTATTAGCACATTTCCACTTTTTGTGCCAAAGTCAGTAATAAAAAGGTTAAATAAGACTGGTCCCAAGACTGATCCCTGAGGAACACCACTAGTAACTTCCCTCCAGCCTGACAGCTCACCTTTCAGTTTGAACCATTGTAGCCTTCCCTTTAACCAGTTCTTTATCAATTTTCATATTAATTCCCATTTTTTAACTAATAATTCCCCATGTGGAACCATATCAAATGCCTTACTGAAATCTAGGTAAATGAGGTTAATTGCATTGTCTAAAAAGTCTGTTATCTTCTCAGAAAAGGAGATGAACAAAGATTTGAACAAAAGAAATGGCAGTTGTCTGATTGTGAATCATTTCTTCACCTTGATTAATGTAAATATTGAATTTGTACAAACAATCCTGACATTCTGAGACCTGCCCAACTTTCCTTTGTAACTAGTGCTAAATGTTTTCCTTCCAATACCAGGACCCAACCCTTTTGGGCGATACCAGTTATTTTAACACTCTATTTAGTCCCATTAAGCTGTTCGAGTTTGGCTTCTACCTCAGATGTGGCAATTTCTACCTCCATATCCTCATTCCCGTTAGCCACCCTACCACTATCCTCAAGCTCATCATTAGCCTCATTAAAAACGAAGGCAAAATATTTGTTTAGATATTCAGCCATGCCTAGATTATCCTTAACCTCCATCCCATCCTCAGTGCTTAGCCATCCCACTTCTTCTTTCTTTGTTTTCTTCCTATTTATATGACTATAGAACCATTTACTATTGGTTTTAATTCCCTTTGCAAGGTCCAATTCTACCTGGCTTTTGGCCTTTCTCACTTTCTCTCTACATATTCTGACTTCCAAGAGGTAGCTTTCCTTGCTGACACCCCCCCCCATCTTCCACTCCTTGTAGGCTTTGTGTTTCCACCACAAACAGTGGTAATTGAGCAGTCCATCCATTGAGTTCCACTTTAATATCAGTGGTACTCAGCATAGGTACAGCTTCTCCAGTATACGTCTTTAGAACAATTTTTGTCGGCTTAAGTGGAAGATGATTTAGCTTCTCCTTATACACAGTGTCTGAGACCAGTGAAACTTCTGCATCTGCGTCCAGTTCCATGTGTACAGGTTTACCTTCCAACAGTGGGGTTACCCAGTATTCATGTGAGCCAACTGCCATGGACAAGACATGGAGTGGCACTTCTTCTTCTGACTGGGTGTCACTTCAATCATCCTGAGACTGCTCTACTGTGTGCCGATTTTTCTTTTTGGTCCTCCAGGCAGCAGGCTGCTTTTTCTCCTGCTTGCCTGTTCTGTTTGACTCTTCTTTTTTATGTTTGCAGGAATGCTCAATGTGTCCCTTTTTGCCACATTGTTGACACACTAGGTCTTTACACCAGGATTCCAATGCATGGTGACCAAGATTTTCACAGCGGTAACATTCCTGACTCCCCACTGTCTTGTTGGTAGGTTCTTGTGACACCTTATGCACTCTGGTTGATGCACTTAGTTGTTGTGCCTCCTTTGCTGCTAGCTCCATGGAAACTGCAATTTCAATGACCTTCTGCAAAGTGAACTTGGCCTCTGTCAATAGGCGTGTCTATATTGCTTCTGTGTGCAGACCACAAACTAACCTATCATGCAGGTGTCATTTAACACATCATTAAATTCACAGTGCTCAGCAAGCTTCTTAAGAGCTGCTACATATTGGGCAATTGTTTCACTTTTTCTTGATTCCTTTTATGGAATCTAAATCTCTCTGCAATTACCAGTGGTTTTGGAGAAAAAGGTGCCTCCAGGATTCTCACAATATCACTGTAAGATTTTGTGTCTGGCTTATCAGGTTGCACTAAGCTGCGCAGCAAGCTGAATGTTTTAGCTCCAACAACACTTAAGAAAGTTGCCACCTTCTTATCATCTGCAATTCCATTTGCAACAACAAAAAACTCAAAAAGCTCAGTATATGAGCTACATTGCTCGACAGTTTCATCAAAATGTCCCAGGGACCCAATAAGTATAGCCATTGCTGCCTTTTTTCTTTCCCCTTTTCTTTAAGCGTCTTTTATTCATGTGTGTTTGGGGTTGTTCACACACAATTACAAGTAATTTCCCTTCACTATCACTGCTTTCCTCCCCCTTCCCAATCTGTCTGCTTCACTTTCAGTTTTTGCCATCAGCAGGAACAGCAGAACCACCCAGACCAGCAAAAGGTTTTCCTTACTTTTTACTTTCACTTCTTGCCAGTGGCAGTACCAGCACAGGTCTGTCGTTCTCATCGCCACTTTCTTATATTTGGATACATGGAAGTTACTTGCACTCAGAAAGAAACCAGCAGACCGAAACACAGAGAGATGTAAACACACAAAGACTCTTTATTCTTCTACTCTAAGACCAGACAGAACTGACTGAGCTATCCCATAATAGTCTAGCTCTGTTAGCTACGGCAAGCTAAGCAGGACACAAAATACACAACACTTTGTCTACACTACAGAGTTTTGTTGATGCAAGTTATGCCAACAATCATAAACTGCTATAATTGCATTGCTTGTGCATGTTCACACAATGCTCCTTCTGTTGGTGGAGTGAGTCCACAGTTGATGCTCTAGCATCAACAGTTAGAGCAGTGCACTGTGGGTAGCTATCCCTCTGAGCCACTGAACTTAATACCCTGAAAAAGCCTAAGACAAACCCAAATGTGTATATCCGCTTATACATAACAGGCTGATTATTATCTAACATTTATCCTGAGGTAATGCCTAGAGACCTGAGGAAAGTTTTGCCATTGACTTCAATGAGCACAGGATCAAGCACTAGAAACCTTAGCCTACTCAGGTTATATTGTTAGGCACAGCCCTGAGTTAGGTGAACCCCTCCCAGCAAGAGCTCTGGAATGCCTCCAAGAACTCCAATGAGCACAGCTGATGTACAATCCTTTTAAAGGGATGCAGCATGGTTCCCCCTCGTGAGATCACAGTATTTTCCCTTTATGAAGAAGAGAGTTTGGTAAATCACTCTACAAAATGCATTTTGTGGACCTATTTGTCAGTATTTGATGAACGGACTCAAAGATAAATCCTTTTACGGCCAAGAGATTACTTGAGTTGATTCTGTATCCCTATTTGATCCATGCACTGTGGAATGATTTGTCTTTAAGCGAAGCTGAGAGTGGTTGTACAAAGTTTAGCACATATGCAAAAAGTTCAAGGTTGTCCTGATAAACTTTTGAACTCTTCTTGCCTCCAAAAAGGAACCCAATCACAAAAGAATTTTTAAAAATTATTTGAAGCATGTTTTTTTGGGTGAGAGTGCAAATAATAAACAATAACCTGTCCTGGTGGTGGCTAGCACTCCACATTTAAAGTATTTGTAAGAATCCCAATATGATACTCTAGGACTGTGATTAATGTCATGTGCCTGTTTATTTTTCCCCTGAGAACTTGAAAGGGTAAAAAAAAGATCACAACTAAACAAAAGCATATCAATAACAGGAAACTGTTGGTGAGAAATACCCCGTCTTCCTGTATATTCACGTCACCACATTCCCTAGGGACAAAGGTGCATGAACAGCATGGTAAATAATTATGATTTAATATGAGGCCTTGCAATGCTGTTTACAGTTTAACAACAAAAAAGAATTGTTTCTCAAGGCGCAAAATAAGCAAATAATAGAAACACATATCAATCTAATCAGGAAGTGATGATGTTATGTCTGAGTCAGCTGCTGAGAACAGATTTTAATCTATCAGAGTATCAACTCGATATCTATATACAGACCAAGGAGAGACAACTGTAATAGAAGAATTCATTCTGGTTTGAATGCTAATGATTTGTCTTTGATCATTTAGAAAAGGGTAGGTGACAGAATTGTCCTAGAAGAATCACTATAGCTATTTGTGCTCACCAATGTTTAGGGAAACGAACACCTGCATTTGTAGAAAGCATCTGGGAGTGTTTCTTGGTGCATTTCATTTTCCACAACTAAAAACAAGATAGTGGGGGGCAAGTAGTAGCCAGAGCTGGAACTTTTCTAGAGGATTACATTGTTGAATCCAGTCAGAAAATCAGAAGCAAAAATTAATTGGTGTTATATGCCCCAATACACACATTTCTTGTATATTTCAGCTAAGGGTAGTGAAACCTCTCAATTTTGTATTAAATAGATTTAATAAGAAATAGGAAAAGGATGATGTCACTTTTATATTCTTGTAGCCACAGAATATATATTGTTTATACTAGTGTGACCCCCACTTTTTACTGAACTACCAAAAAGACAAAAGAAAAAGAGATAATTAGGTAAAAGCCATCCAAGAACAATGCATTATTTGTGAAAACTATAATTTATAGTAGAAGGCTTAAAGCTTTTATGTGCTTTTAATCTTTATATACAGAAAATAATTCCAGACTATGGCTTGTAGCTAACTATGGCTTAAAACTAAGCAAGGTCAGATCAGTGCTTGGATGAGAGAATTTTAAGAAGTTGCTAGGTGCTGCTGGAAATAGAGCTAATAATTTAGTAGGTGACTCTCTTCTCTCTCACTCAATAGTGAACCAATGAATCAACATCTTGATTCTGCTAAGTACGAGCTCTTGGATTACCTACAAACCTACATTAAAGCCCCTAGAATGAATATTTGCAGAACCATTGTTTGCATTTACCTTGTTCTGCTATTAGATTGACAAGCATAGGAAACAGGGAGCAAGCAACTGAAATTTTTCAGAGGGATAGTCGTGCTAGTCTGTATACAGCGAAAACAACAGGAGTCCTGTAGCACTTTAAAGACTAACAAATTTCTGCAGACATAAGCTTTCGTGGGCTGCAACCCACTTTATGTCATTTTATGCCTGTAGAAATTTGTTAGTCTTTAAAGTGCTACAGGACTTCCCTTGTTTTTGCTGAAATTTTTCAGGCTCTCCTTGAATTACAGACTGTAGGTTGTGCTTCTTCTAAATCACACCTACATCAAACTAAATCAAACATGCATTTTGTTTGTGGTTAACTTTGGATTGTGTCTGCTTACCACCTTACGAATCAATCCATCTTCAAACTAGGCAGTGCAATGCCAAGCTTCTTAACAGATGCTAGTGCTTTTATCTGTACCCTGCATTACATTCCTCAAAGAGACGATTGCCAGTAATGAGAACATACAGGTTTCCCAAAGTACTGGTGGGAACAATACACAATAGGAGTTGTTGTTTTTTTACCTTTGGGGACTTTGCCAAGAACAAAACTCAATTCAAGTTAAATGGAACACATAGTTTATGTGGTTTGTAAACTGTGAATGATATCCTGGATCAGACGCAGCAAACACATCCAATTTACGAATACCCTAGGACTGACCAGTTCTTAGATTGATTTCAGTGCTTCCACAAATAAATAATTTAAATAATACTGGGCCAAAAACTATTCTCAGCTGCAGAGTTTATTCTAAGCTATGAAAACAACAACACTTTGATAGCACCTTTCATAAGAATATTTCAAAATCCTTTGTGAACTTTAACAAGTTTCAGAACAGCTCTGTGAGTTAGACCAGAATTGTATATAATTCCCATTTTACATATGGAGAAAACAATACAAAGAGACATGACAACAAGTCATTAGCAGAAGCAGGAATAAATCACATAGGCTCCAATAGGTGCTCAGTTACTACAGTCAAGAACTGCGGTATAAAATCCTAAAATTCCCAGACCCTAGTCATGACAGTTAGGTAGCATTCCCTGCTATCTTTTACTTGTTGAAAATATTATATACAAATGAACATGACTCAGCTTATCAAGTTCCAAAGTTCATATGTTCCTCATCTCAACAAAATGCAAATTTGTAAAGGTTACACACACAGTTGAATTTCTTAGTGTTCAATGAGCTATCACTTACAATATTAACGTGATTAAGGAAAAGTGTTGAACTTCTCTGGACAGGGATTATGTCTTTTCTCTAAGGAAAGTGACCACTGTGGGGAGTGAATTGGAACTACCAGAAAAAAAACCACATAGTATTACAGCATGTTCTGTCATCTAGAAAGCATATAATTCGTGGATGTCTTTCTCCAATTACACTGTGGTAACATTTAAAATATCAGACTAGGTCCTTAGCTGGAGTCACAAGTTTTCACCACATATCCCGCCCAACGCACAACAAATGACATTAGTCTTTGTGTTTACAGTGTTTTAATTGGTGGGAAATGACCCATAAGTCTCAAGAAAGGTTTCTCAAACATCATTCTTCACAGTGAAAAAATACTCTTCACCAGTCATTGTTACTGCCATTACAAGGCCAACATTTGCTGACGGCTACTACCCAGGGGGCTTCTGAGATTCCACCACTCTAATCTAGATTTAGAAAAAAAAAATGTGGTGACTATGTAGTTTCTCTTGGCAAATGCTGAATGATAATCACTGTACTGAAGGGATTAATGGAGGAGGAAAGCATTTAGCAGGCCAACTAGTGTATCTGCTTAATCTGGCCATCCAATACACACACACAGCTTGGGTGTGCTGACATATGAGATGCATCTGGGATGAGAAACACACTGGCCAAGAGTTTCAAAAACCTAAAGCTAGATTCCTAACTCCCTACTTAGGCTCCTGTTATGGGAACTGGCCCTTATCAGGGGAGTCAGGGATCAGTATACCTGTACCATGCACCTGTAAGGCAGAATGAGACAACTCAGGCCCACCTGGAAGTAATTAACTCCCTTGGTGGCTGGTTGGCAGCTAAATTAGCTAATGAGCCTGATAAAGGGATCCTATGGGGTCAGCTGAGGTGATTTCTAGAGATAGGAAGCTTCTGATGAGTGGTGCTAGGAGAGCTCTCTGGAGCAAGTTGTCTAGTAGGTGTGCTCCTAGGGATAAGGAACTCCCAAATAGTGATAGGAAGCCCAGCCTGTCAGGAACTATATGCTGCCCCAGGGAAGAGCTGCAGCTGACAGATCTCTACAGACCCCTGGCTCTGGGGAAGGATTCTATCCAGATTGTGACAAGAGACCTGATTCCAGGGAAGGGACCTGTGCTGAAAGAACCCTGCTGGAGGGGAGTGGTGGACTTGGGTGGTAATGGAGAAACTAAAGCTGACTCTATCTCCCATCTAAGATGCTGGGGTGGAGGTTTGCTTATATTTTCATTGGGCCTTTGGCTAATAAACTAGATCTCTCTGAAGGGGCATTGTTCTGTATGTAAAGCCTCCATTAACTTATTGATGACATTAGGGGAACTGGCAGGGAGCATCTACAATGCCACAACTGGCCAGTGGGAGGTGCTATTGGCCAGGGCCACCCTGTGAAAATGCCTGAATAACTGGCCTGATTTTCAAAAATAGAGTGCAACCAATAACTTCCATTGAAGTTAGTGGGAGCTGCTGGGTGTTCAGCGCTCTTGAGAAAAATGTAACAGTAAGGAAGTTGTCTCTCGTATTGGTATCTTGAGACCCCCAGGAGTGGATATCCTGTGTGAGTGTATCTTCAAAGGAGTAGAATTAGAGGGTAAGTCATTTCCCCTTGAGAACTGTTACAACATTGGGGAGAGGATAATGTAGAAAGGGAAGAAGTAGACTAAATAAGTCTGTCCCTGAAATCATGCTGCACTTCAGCAGGTATGAATGGATCCCAAGTAAAGCCTGCTCCTGCTCCAGGTCACTGGAACAATTTTTATAGTGGGGGTGCTGAGAGCCATTGAACCAAATTGTAAACTCTGTATATAAAGGAAACAACTTCAAGCCAGGTGGTGCTGTAGCAATCCTAGTTCCAACACCTATGTCCTGCTCACATTGGCAAAACTCCCATTGATTGCAACAGATGAAAGATTGGGGCCTAGAAGCCATAATTTATCATCCCAAATGTCTTAAGAACCTCCTTATGCACATCTCTCTGATATCAGACCCCATCCATCATAACAGCGGGTATCTGTGAAGACTAATGGCCTTCAGTTATTAGGCCCCACCAGGTAGTTCCGTTCCTAGTTTTAATTATCATCATTGGACTGCGTGGCTGAGAGCTGCAGTTTATTTTTTCTAAACTCTGATGCATTTTAATGGAAAAATGTCTATCTGCAACATAACACTATTCAAATGTCAGCTATTAAATGATTAATTTTTCCCTAAAACCTCATGTCCACAAAGGAAAACTGTTGCTTTTTATAAACACTGTACTTTTTAAGAAGGGCAAAAATATCTTGCTTGGTCTAGCAATTATGAGCATCACTTTTACAGTACACAAGCAAAGTCAGGAGCAAGTTGAAAAGAATTACAGTATATCTGCCTGCAAAAAGCACTGTGCGGAATAGACTTGCAAATATAATGGGTTCAATTCTGCCCTCAGTGTCATCAGTTTTAAAGCAGCATACTTCCATTGACAGCAGTGGCTTCACATGAGTGAGAGGAGAACCAGGCTCTCTGTGAGCAATCTATCTTTTCTTCTCCTTCAGGGAAAACATACGCAAACAGTTAGGCGCATGAGGTCACTTCTAAGGCGTAGTCTCAGAACTGGCTCTAGCCTCTACCACCAATCATGAGGAAAAAAGAACTGAATAAACTATTTCTAGGCTTAAGATGTTTGGCTAACATCCACCTACAATAGATTCCTCAGGCAGCAAACAAACCAAAAGCAAAGAGAAAAGAATCCAAGAATATTACCGGAAAGGTGAAGATATGTACAGGATTCAACTGACATTCAGTTCTGTCCTGTGAATGTAAAATTTAGCAATGCTCATTGAACATGCAAACTTATTTTTCCTACTATTGTTAGCTCTATTTATTAGGGCTAAACAGAGTGACAAGGCCAAAATAACCTAGATATCCTGTTGCTTAAAAGTTAGTGTTTGCAGTAGAAATGTGGTTAGAATATGTTAAAAGAAATGTACAGTTCTTCAATAAATAGAAAACAAAACTAGTCTCAGGAAAAAAAAATTTCCACCCAATTCTATTGCAAATACAAAAAAGAATAATTTTTTAAAGGGTGCAGTCATTAGGATCCTAAGGGACAGCTACATAATAGTCGGCTCTCTAGGAGGAGGTGCAGGTAATTGTATTATAACTTGCCCTAGGGCTAATAGAAAGTTCAGTCAGGTTTTCAGTCAGGTTAAATAATTTTCTCTTCATTTTTTACTTAAGAAGTATTTAAATCAGGGCTGTGACTGGCATTTCAAAGTTCTGCTTGTAAAATAAATATAATCTCTCTAGCTTCCCCAGGCTTTAGTGAAAATGTGTGACAGTGTGAATAGCCTAAGGCTGACTCTCGACTCTGCATGTTCGAAGTATCCCCATATGGGGTAAACTGACAAATCCTGCTCTGTGACAAAGTGGTAAAATAAATGATTAGTGGAACCCTTTAACCAGTTTATTGGCTAGTAACCCCTTTTATGATTTTTTTTATATATAAAATCAAAGTCATGTGTATATCAATGCCCTTCTGAAATTCAAACATAACATTACATGTAAATGAAGTGAACCAAGCCCTTTATCCCTTCTCTCTATTCAGTTCTTTGTCTTTCCTTTGAACTTGTCTCCCTGTGTTTGTTTTCCTTGCCCCCACATCTTCTTTCTCCTTGCTCTGCATGGCTCTTCTTCCCATAATCCCCTCTTTTCCTTCCTGGTCTCTTGTAAATGTCAGACCTAAGCATTGCTTAGCATCCAGGTTCTCTCTGTCTCAATTAATCTTCTTGAGTTTGGCTCTAGTGCTGCTGCAGGAAAGAGCTTTCCACTTTGAAATGTCTTCACAGGGTGGGCCCATCTTCAAAGGAGGCAAAGCAGACTGGATATAGTTCAGCAAGCAGCAGTCTTGGAACACAGCATATTTGGCCCTGTCTCCACTTGCTATTAATACTATTAATACAGCTACATTAGTATTATGCTAGGATTCGCAGCAGAGATAGGTTGCTAGCTGCAGCCATTATTTTTAACACAGTATTGACGAGAATTGCTCAGGGCAGGGTACAAGAAATGGTAATCTGAATGTTATTGATAGCTGGAGACCTGTCAACATGAGGATTCTCAATGATGTGAGCACTGGTACAGCTGAACCTGTGGGAAACAGTGGGAAAGTGTTAGAAGATATCCTGGTATAGGCAAGACCAAAGTCTGCCTATATTACACCCTTTCTATTAACTAAATTATGGAGAACCAGTGATCTGTCACCAGTAATGTCAGCATACAAATACCACACAAAACCCTGCTGAAAAAGCCCACAAAAGATAGATCAGTACTGTAACCAGAGGTGTGATTGCAGCTTGTGTAGGTATTCCTCCCCCCCCCCCTTAATCTAACTAGCATGGCTATAAATAGCAGTGAATATGAAGTGGCATGGAGCCCCCTAGGGGCAAGGCATGTGAGTATTTATCAGTGTTCTGGGGAGGACAGCCCCCACTGAAGCATGTGCCACTATCTGCACAGCTTTTTTTATCCAGGCTAGCTAGATTAAAGCCTACGTGAGCTGCAATCACCCTTCTGACTGCAGTGTAAAAATACCCTGAAACATCCATATTTTTTTCATAAACTACCTTTTTCTAGCAATTTATAAGAATTTTATCAAGCTAATTAACAAAAATATTTCTACTTAGCTCTTCTATAATATTTTTTCAGCCATAGAACTCAAAATGTTCTACAAACAGAAAGTATCATTACCCTCATTGTATAGATGGGGAAACCGAGGCACAGCCTTGCCCAAGGTCACATAACAGGTCAGCAGTAGAAGTTTGGATAGAACCCAACTCTCCTGACTCCCACTGCAATGCTCAGCTCTCTGGACCACCATCCCACTTCATCAGGGCAGCTGGTATTGAACTGTCTCAAACTCAGTACGTCTGGAGTGTGATTTGGGATGAAATAACCATGCTGCTACAAAAATATACTCTGTGTTGAAATGCAAAAGACCCGAATGGAGCGTTCACACCGGGGTGTAGGATAGTGAAAGATGTGCCAGATTGTATGAGTCAAGTTCATGCCTGAAATGTCAAGAGGAAACTCTTAAAATTGATCCCATGCCTCTCAAGAAAACTAAAGAAATTAAAAGATTAAAAACTACATTGCTCTTCTATAAATAAATATGCTGGCAGGGAAATTTTGAACTACAGGAGATGGTAAATTAGCCCTGGCCAATAGAGAATAAGAAAGTAAAGACAGGAAACTTGATACTAGCCCCTACAGCCTGGCAAAAATGTGGCTGCTAAAAATTGTTTTTGCCCACTGCTATGTCCATGTCACCCTAAAGACCTCCACTGCCTTCCCATTTTTCTGTGTATTAAATTCAGATTTCTTCGATTACATCTTGGCCCCACTTGGACCAATGACAAAACTCCCATTGACTTCAGTGAAGCCAGGCTTCTACTCTTGGCTTTGCATTCAAGACCATACGTCACTCAGTTCCAATGTATTGTTCTCTTACATTCCCTCATCCACTCTAATTACCCAAGTTTTAACACTCCCTTTGACTCTTCCTCACACACAGTGTCTCAGTGCATTTTCGTGCCACTCTATGTGCCAAGACACCACCCCTGCCTCATTCAAATTCCTCCTCAAAAGCCATTTCTAGAAAAAGTTAATTGAAATATTTTAACTTACAAACACTTTCCCTAAAATGTGTACAGGAGGTAATGAAGTCACTATGTGGACTCAGTTCTATAATCCAGACCATCCTACCTCCTCTCCCTCTCTTGTTTGTGCTCCCCTCCTGGTAATGTCGTCATGTCTACATTCTAGATGATAAATGCCTTGAGTAGAGGCCTTGTCCAATGATCTATTCAATGAGGTGCCCAATGTATCTTTGGCACAGCCAGGGGAACCAGCAGAGAGTCACTATGAAAAGTATAGCATAATGTATCTTTGGGAAAAGGTGAAACAGATCTTAAATGAGCACCAGATAGATGAAGACATCCAAACCTCAACGGCAACATACAGCACACAGAACACAGCACACAGAGTGTTCAAAACGCAGGTGCAAAGCTAGGACTACCAATAGCAATTCCGGGCCCCAGGATAGAACAGTCCTGTCCCACCTCTTCTGCCTGGGACCCGCCCCAGGTCCTGCCCTGCCACAGGCCCCTTCTCTTTTTCCTCCCCCGCTTGGTCCCCCTTCTCTCTTCCACACTTCCCCCAGGCAGTGAGCAACAGCAGGGAGGCCGAGTGGGGTGGGGGAGGAAGGAGCGATGCAGCGAGCAGTGAGCGGTGGGGCTAGGCAGGGCCTGGGGTGGAGTGGAGTGTAGGCAGGGCTGCAGGTGGAAGAGGCCCAGGTCCTTTTAAATTGCTGGGTGCCTGGGCAGTTGCCCCCCCCCGTCAGCGGGCCTTTGCAAAGCACATTCAAAACAGCACTAACAAGGGCAGCTGTGGCTTTCCCCAGTATGGTGAATTCCTGAGTGGTGTAAGAACAGCATGCTGCCTACCCTGCTACCCAACCTACCATAAGGGACACGCAGGGCAGGAGGGAGCATGGCCAGAGCGTACGCTACTTCAGCAATCCCCAGCAGTGCAAACTGTCTTCAGGGGCCCCTGACATGCCAGCACAAGGTAGAGTAGACTTGAGCCTCAGGACTGGGAGATCATGAAGGTGGCAAACAGCCACTTTTTCTCGTTTCTCCATCACCAGATCCTGCTGGGGTGAACAGAGCTGACCTAAACTTGAGAATTTAGTCTCCTGAGTAACACACATACAAATACTTCCTCTGACGTTAACATGAGAAAGGATGACAGAATCTGAGCTGCAAAAGTGCCAGGAGGGAAAAAATAGAGGGTAATTGCTCATGGGTGTTAATTTTAATAAATCCAAAGCAGTTAATATCAGGAAGGCATAGAACAACCCACAAAGATGTTCAGAAAGTGTCACAGACGCATGGTAAGCCTAGAAAGATTAGCACAGGATAAGAGTGCAAAGCAGTTGAAGCTCTCAATAACAGCTGCTAGAGACAGCAAGGCTGCATTTACAATTGGAGACAGTTTCTGCACAGCAATGGTGAGAAATTACTGCAGCTGCAACTTGATAAGTAACCTCAACAGCAGAGCATAAAGCACATGCAGTTTTAACGCTAATGGCAGGAGCCACATGACTTCAGCAGAACAGTTTCAGAAGTTTAGTTCACTTCTGGAATAACCTTAGAAGCAGGGTGTGAAAAAGCAGCATAGGTTCAACAGGAACAGTAGCAATAACAATGAAGGCAGTTCTTAGGAAAATGATCTGTAATCAGATTCAAAAGGATTTGGATTGTCTGATGGCTGGTCAGCAGATGAGAAATACAGTTCATTGTGGACAAATGTACATTAATTAGTTTGAATCCAAGGATCTAAGCTAAGAAAAATGAACTGCAAACAGCAATCATCCAATTACTCTTTCATTACATTGCCCCTGCAGATCTGCACTATGAGAACATGTGCCCTGAGTTACCTACAGGGAAACGTGCAATTCTCTTCTGCTCCACCGTTCTAGAACAAAGGGTGCAAACTCCTGCTCCTCACAACTCTCCCTCACAGGGACCCGGTTTCTTATGGCCTGAGCAGAGGTGCAATTCAAATCCTCTGCCTGTAGGTTTAGCTTAGAGTATCTGTCTAGTAACCTGTCAATAGCTTCTTCTGTGTTGGACTTTGGCTGCCTGCCAGGGTCTCTCTGCCTTGGCACATGAGAAAGAAGTCAGCATTCAGCAGTCCTTGCCCTACCAAATTATTTCTAAAGGAGGAATCCTTATGGATTCAGGCATCTTAGAAGCTCTCTCCTGCAAAAGGTGACCTGGGACTGGGATGTGGCATTGAGGGGACTTAAGCCATGCTGAACTCAAAGCACATGAGTAGTGCTTTTGAAATCAATGGGCCTCATCACATGCTTAAATTAGGTTCATGCTTAAGGACCTTGGAGAAGTGACGCCTAAATGAACAAACTAGAACCAAACAAGCCAACAGCAACAATCCAAGTCTGCTGCCTCACAAAGTGGACTTTGCTCGTTTATTTTACAAGTGTATTTTCACTTTATACTCTATACCATACCATGTACTTAGTAGTGTAATCTGTAAAAATAAAGACAAATTAGTAGTATCAGAATACACTATAGTGCTTTGCTATTAAACTCTTGCTAAGATGTGCGGAGAGGCTCGTGCCAAGATTTTCCAAAACTGGAGCCTAAAGGTAGTCTCTACAGTTCACATTCAGATGCCTAAATAATAAGTGGCCTGACATTCAAAAGTGTGGCATGCCCAGCATCTGTCATAAACTTCCCTTTGATACAGGTGCCTGAATATGGATTTAGAAACCTAACTTAGTCATCCATTTTTGAAAATGTTGGCCTGTAGTTTTAAACGTGCGCTTTAATAACGGTCTACTGCACTAAAATTGTTTTACATGCAAAACACCATGACTAAATTGTGGCTTTGTCACAAGCCCTGAGCAAGGAACAATGCATAGTTGCATTGGCCCAGGAGCAACCCAGGAATCGAATTCTGACGATAGTCACAGTTTGAACTCTGGTTGCCTTTTGCTCCAGGGGCAGGGGTGGGAGAAATAATCTGTGTCCTGTCCTCTCCGCTGGGCTGGTCAGTGCATTGAAGTAAAAGGCTCTACTCACAAGAATGGGATGGGAAGTAGCCATCTTGCAAAGGATGCTTCCCCACTGCACTGCTATTCTTGCTTTGGGAAGCAAGTGGAAGAGAGCATGGCAGCAATGTATGCCCTCGTATCTCCCAGTGGGGAAGTCACAGTTCAAGGCAACTACACCTATATTCTCCTCTATGGTATACCAAGGGCACCCATTCTCAGGCTTTCGGTCCCACTAGCTGTCAGCTGTCGTGGGTGGAGACAGGTGTCTCACTCCCCCTGACGAGGGTATTTCCAGATTGCACAGTTTGCTGTGTTGTTCCCAGCAAACAGGCCTGCTTGCTTTCTCTTCAGACTAATAGCAGAGTAATTACCAACAGCTAAGTTATCAGACAGCATTTTCTCTGCAAGCCTATTTTATTCTTAAGATAAAAGCACTACACAGAAAACCTATTACAACAATAGAAAAACCTTTACACATGCTGATAGGCTTACCAGAGCTTTCCCTATCTGTCTCCAATATAGGCTCTGGCAGGTGAATTCTTCAACACCCCCAAAAGGGTTTCTTTTGTGGTCAGAAGTTCTTAACAGTTTCACTTCAGATCTATCACTTATGGGGCCCCAGTTCGACAAGTTCTTCCAATCCTTCCCTAGGGACTGGGGCCCTCCGTGGACCAGAGATCCTGTCTGTTGGCGGGAACACAAGGAAGGCCCTGAGTCTCTTTAGAACCAGGCTATTTATTCATAAATCCTTTCTTTGTCTGGAGAATCCAGTTTGAACTAGTATATATGAATCTTTCCAGGTGGTAGCTTCAAAGGGTTGATAACCAGAGGAATTATATTAGCATATCCTTCTCTCCTAGAGACATTAGATACAATCTCACAATAACACATAACCAGCTGCACTTTTAATTCAGTGGACACATAGATATTAAACTCCATTGAGTAAAGTATGGCCAGGATATTGTGATATCTGTCGTAGTAGGCACATAGCAAAGGGTGCAAGCTGGCCTTAAGGCAGTTATACTTTTGTTAAAGAATTTCTATTAGACATAAAATGTTATGAGACAAATCCAGGGGCGGATGTAGCCTCCTGATTCAATGGGTGCACTACACTAAACGCTTCTTGGACAGGATTTTGAACTGTAGTCAAGGAGGGCACTGACCACTTGCAGCAGCACCCTCTGCCCCAGCATTAAATCCTAATTCTAGGAGAGCAAGCCCACCCCGCACTCACCTTGCAGTGGTGGTGGTTCCTGTCCCATGGGGCTGGGCCCGGCTTCCTGCTCTGAATGTTGTCACCTGGTGCATAGAGTTACAGTGCCACTCTTGTTTGGCACCCTTGCTTTCACGATTTCTGCGGATGCAATTGAATCATCCCAGATGAAAAAAGCTACCCTTGGATGAAACTAAAGTTTGTGTTTTAAGATACATTAGACTGTAATTATCTACATACTGTGCACATTTCTCTAATGAAAAGATTAATTCACGAGAACTGAAACGTCCTTTTCCACCTTTTCAGGGACCAGCAGCTGCCTCATTATTCCTGATAAAAATTGGACATGAAGTTATACATCAAAATCAATTTTATGAAAACTTGAGCAATCCACTTCATATGATTTCTTAGGCAGCTGAACTGCATTTATGTGCACTTCTGTGAAAAATGTAATTTATTTTGACAGCAAGTACATGTAATAGGATCAAATAAAATATGTCTGTTATAATGTTATAGAATAATTTGAATTAGATGCAGGAAACAGCAGCTATTGGCTTTGATACTTTTTTTCCCCCTTAAGACCTAAATGGAACAAAAATATCTACTATAGTTTACATTTAGGAGCCCACAAAGTAGAAAGCAGATGTAGAAAAAATTGATGATCTTAAACTGACTTTGGTTACCATATGATTTAACTAAAGATGTTCTGGGAATATTAGCTCAGAGAATGCATGGGATAATATTTATTCTTTTAAAGTAAATTACAGTAAAATTCTCCTTAACAGAACAATGAAAAGTCTCTTTAAAGTTATGATTTGAACATGTGAAGTGTAAATTTTTGGCCAAAATGATCAAATCTGTATGTCGAAAACTAGGCTACCAAATCATATTTAGTCACTTCAGCAAGTGGGCTGATTTTCAAAGGTGCTGACTTCATGCGAGCTACAGTTGCTTAACACCACTGAAACTTAGCCACTTCAATTTAGGCACCTAACTCTAAAATGTTAGCCCATAGCACGTTTATTGTATCTGTCTGGGCACCAAAAGTTCTGTTCCTCAATGGGCCACTAATGTATTAACCTAATATTTTCCCTTTCCTTTCTTCCTCCTCCTGCTCACAGTAGCTCCTTGTTTCACTTGCACTTGGAGTGGAAGGAGGAAAGGTTTGTCATGGTCTTTACTTCCTGTGTGTGTGTTCATTCCAGTCTTGGACCAGCTTCTGAGAAAGCACCGTCTCCTGTACAGATGAGATTTACCTAATGGTAGAATGTTCCATTGTACTAGAGGACTGGAGCTGTCAGCCACAGTCTTCGTCCCAGAGCTGTAGAAAATCTTTTAAATGTGCTGAGCTCAGGCCTTTGAGCATCTTGAAGACAAGCTTGAGACCTTGAACTTGACTCAATATTCTCTAGGGAGCTAGTGTAGTTTCATTTGAAAGATGTCACACAATAGACCTCATGGCACTCAATTATCAACCTCAACAGGATAATGCAGGCTGGGTGGAATCTGTCCCTGTTGTGCTAGGGAGCCCAGGGATGTTCTGTTTTCTATCATGCTTTAAACACAAAATATGTTGTAGAGTTTTTCAAAAATGCTAAGAGCCAGATTGTGTCAGGCCCCTACATTAGTGTGCAAAGAGGAGGGGACAAAATGCCTTCCCCCCTCCTTAGACCTCCATAGGACCAATTGCAGTCCTTGTGCTCACCTGATCACAAAGACCTTGTGACATTAGTACTACTGTTATTACTGTTATTACTGCTACTGTTACTACTACTACCCACTTAAAATGTGCAGGGAAAGTGAGAGGGAGGCATGGCAGTGCACCTACACCTTGCTCTACACTGGGCAGCAGAGCCGAGAGCATCCTTCATTAACTAAAAACATAGCCCTGTGCTCCACAAAGCTCTTGAAGATACCGTATTTCCTATGTTACAATATGCCTTGGTGCTCCCATTGAGGCAGTACATCCTCTGTCACCCTGTACGCAGGGCTGTGCTTAAAAGGCACTATAGAGTCCCAAGTTATTTAGGTCAATTGTCAACCTTGGGTGCCTAATGTCAGGCACCTAAATCTATATTTAGGCACCTAGGGTGGGATTGTCAGAAGTGCCTTATTGACTTAGGTTCACAAGTTCCAAAGTCCATGGAACTTGTGCTCCTAAGTCAATTAGGCACTTCTGAAAATCTCACCTCAACTGTAAATAAGTAGCCTAATTGTTAGAGGTGCTGAGATCCCACAACTGCCTCTGACTTCAAACTGAATTTAATTGTCCAAATGTGGAAATTTCAGGCCTGGTCTATGCTACAGAGTTAGGTTGACGGAAGACAGCTTATGTTGACCTAGCTACAGAAGTGTCTACACTTAAATTTCGCTTCTGACAACGAAACTGCCCAGCTATACTGACTTTATAACTCCACCTCCACAAGCCGTGTAGAGTCAAGTTGATGTAGTCAAGTTGATGCAGTGTCAGTGTAGACAATGAGTTGCTTACGTCAACTGTTATTGGCTCTCAGGAGCCTTCCCACAATGCTCCACACTGACAGTACAATCGATACAAGAGCTCCCAATGAGGACGCAAACAACTGACACAAGGAGCAAAGTGCAGACACACACACAAGTGATGTAATTACTGTAGTGACTCTATGCCAACATAAGTTGGGTTGACTTTATTTTGTAGTGTAGACATCGCTTTAGATTTAATGCCTTAACATCTAATTCTTTTAAATGGGAGTTGAGGGTGCTAAATCCTTGCAGGAGATGTACAGAATTTGCAGGATCGGGCCCTTAATAGTATTCCAGTTTAACGCAATGAAAGATCCTGAATGCTGGCTTTAAACGACTGTCTTTAATACAAAAATAGGCAAGGCTTCCATTAACACCATATCGTTTTTATTTCCTTTGGCTTGTTAATGGAATCTTTGTTAAACTGGGACTTTAGTACTTGTGAATAGAATATTGTTTCATCCCAGTTGAATTGAACAATACTAGATTAGTGTTTCCTTCAGTTTTCTCAGAAGCTGGACCTATGCAGTATTCTATTTGATAAGAAATTATTTACCTAAGAAAATGTTACATGACCATTTCTTTTTAGCAACCTAATGGCTCCATCTAGTGGTCGTGGGGCCCAATTTCTTTTTAAGGATTGGTTTGGGCTAATGTAAATTTTACATTTGTTTTTGAGAGAATATAGATTATATATGAAAAACTGCCTGTTGCTAGTTCCAGAGGTTTCCACAAAATATGAGTACTGTTAAGGCCCCCGCACCACTCCCAATTCTTGGTTTACTGACAGAAGCAGAAGTCCAGAGCCCAGCAACAGGCAATACAATAGGTTTATTCGGATAATCAATCAAGCATTTATACCAGTTCTTGAACATGGCAGCATGACAAGATTATAATAAATGTGATTTAAGTTTGATCATTAGATCATTCCTTATTTTATTAAGCAAGTCAATGCTACTTTTGGAACCTGCACCATTCTAAATACTGCAAGAAAAAATCAGATGTTAATAATTTCCAGATATCTATTTCAGAATGCACAGACGGAACAGGGCTCAGAAACAGTCTATTTCATATGTTTTCTTCCTAATTTGTATCATTCTCTTTCTATCTGCATTACTATATTTATTTTAAAATTATCAGTGCACTAAAAGACTTAGCATTTTTAAACCAATTAGTCTATTTTGTAGTTGCAATAATGAAACATAGTATCTTTTGGGTCTTTAAAGTATTTCTCTCTGTGTTTGTTTACTTTATACATTTGACAGCACTTAGAGAACAGTCGTTTTCACTGTTCCCCCTGTACGCTCAGTCTGTTTCCCTTAAATTTGTGTGGATCTTTCTCACAACAAAAGGGACAGAAAAACTTTTAATAAGTAGCAATATGGCATTGTAAACCCACTAACCTGTCAGTGGCACTCAGGGCAGGGTAGCATCTGATATCACTTGTAACTCATTTTTATCATTGACTAGATGGGTAATTTATTAGCACTCGCAGAGGTAGTTTGTTGGGAGTAGACTGCTGAGCAAAAGCTGGACTCTGCTCCCAACATATGGAAACATGCCTAAAAGTGTGAGCAAGAAGAACAGAAAACAGAACTTTTTACACTCTGGACTTCTGCCTCACAGACCACACAACAGGAACAAGTCCTGCCACGAGTTCAAACCATGAGGGATTCTTAGGCAATAAGTATGAAATGAGAGCAATGATAAAACTTAAGAGGTGCAGAAACCAGGCTTAAGAGCATGGCAGATCAGTTATTGCATTTGGAGCACTGGGTGACTTTAACTACGCAATGCAGTCTTCAGCTTCTCAAAAATTACAAAGTGATGGCCACAAACCTTATTGCTACAGAAACACAGATAGAGATGCCTGGAAAATTGGATGCACTCCTAAAATATCAATGTGATTCTGAAGTGCCAGCAGGAAGATTTCTTTAATGGATAAACTTGAGGTCTAAAGCCTATCCCTACACAGATTAAGACTTAAAATCTTTGTGTTGAATCTGATAAAATAGGCACTGTATGTTTCTAGATTATTGGACATTCAGAATTCTTGGAGCCTCTTGAGATTTTAGTTTCCCTCACTTTCCCTATATATTAATCCTATCACTCAGGCAAGAGAAGACAGCCAGAGTAACAGACATTTCAAGAGAAAGCCACACTAGCAATCATATTATATTCCATAAAACTTTAATTCTATAGGTGCTTAATATTTGTTCTAGGCTACCACAGCAGAAATTAAAGATGTAAACGACCTGCTAGGTTGTGTTATTCCATGACCTGTTCTCATTCTCCTTTAAGGGTTTGGCTCCCTGGTTGATATACATCCCCACAATGTACTGCTGTCTCCCCCCTCCTTGGTCCATTATGATTTCAATAGGAGTTAGGTACCTAGGCGCTTATGAAAATTTTACTATATGCCTATCTGCTTCCTTTCCTGCCTAAATACCTTTATAATATTGGCCCCTCAAGCACTTAGGACCCTAAGAGTAAAATGTTTTAAAGTGTCTAAGATACAGATATTCAGAGGTATTTATATGCCTAAAGTAAATGGGAGTTAGGCACCTAGTAAAGGCACTGTGAAAATCCCACGAGGTGCCTAGCTGTGTCTCTAGGCACCTAAATACCTATTGTAAATCTGACCCTAAGCGTCTTAGGAGTTCATTTTCAAAAGATACTTAGAGCGTAAGTATCAATTAAAGTTAATAGGATTTAGGGTCTGAAGTGCCTAAGCTGCTTCTGAAAATGAGAAAAAGTAGGGATGTGAAAGATGAACTTACACAACTCCTACTTTGTGATGGAAAGTTCAGGGAAGGATGCACTTCCCCAAGGCACAATATTCCCCAAGCGTCTCCTGAGCTGTGCAGATCTGCCTTGCCACTTACTGTGCCTTTCCACTACCCACTAGCTTCAGATGCATTAACCTGCACTAGTCCAGGTTAAATCTCATTTTGCTATTTCCTGTCCACATTTTAGATCCCTTTGTATCATTTATCTGTTCATGGTGTCTTTCACAAAAAAACCCACTTTAGTTTCACCAGTCATTACAATTAACTTGCTGTTCACCTGGTTTCCACCTTCCAGATCTTTAATGAAGATATTAAATAATATTAGGGTGAACGCCATTCCCGGTGGTTTCCCATTGGATACTCTTCCCTCCTCTCCAAATCAATACACTGCTATTAAAAAGATATAAAGAGGACAAAACCTGCCAGAAAGTTGCTAAAGAAAATCCAAACTGAATGATGATTAGAAATCTCATAGGAAGAAAAGGGATCAGACAGATGACCTAGAAAACACTGGACATAGTACAGAACCTAGAGGCACCATGGTGTTAAACTTTTGCCATGATGAAACTTGACCATTTAATTCTCTTCTCTTTATTTTCTCATAATCAGTTTTTTCTCCATGGCAGAAATAAGATGTCTTGGTCTGTAATTCTCTGGATCAACCCGGGGCTTTTTAATATAATTCTGCTAAGTGGACCCCTGCAGAGCCTCTTTGAATTCAATGGTATTCCAGGTGGGCCACAGGAGTTGGCTCATATGGATGCAGTTACAGTATCAGAACCTACAGGGTTTTTGAATTGAGGCTAGAGAGCTCAAGGTAAATCCAGCCTAGATAGCCTGTGTGAATTCAGCCCAGTTTGGTAATGACCAAAAATTACTTATTCATTGGCCTAGGATTGGCACAGGTATCACTGAGAGCATGATTTGAAGGCAGTGAAGTTGTATATGCTAACTAAAGGCATGATATAACCTGCAGAACATTTTTTACTGGTGAAGATGCCCAGCTAGAAAAACCTTGACTCATTTGCAGGGCTGGCCATCAGAAAACACTTGTAAAGCAAGGGCTGAAAGAAAGGATGTTCCTGTGGCTAAAATGCTCGCCTCCATAGTGGGGGGACCTGTTCCTGCTCCACCTTGACATCCCATGTGACCCTGGACAAATCACTTGGATTCTTTTGAAAAGTTTACCTAATGTTTTGAAAATGGAATTTAGGCTTCTAAATCACATAGGCATTTTTGAAAATGTTACACTTAATCTCTGTCTCAGTTCCCCACCTGCAAAATGGGTATAATTACTTCCCTACCTCACAGAGGTGTTGTAAGGATATATTAAACATTGTGCATTGCTTAGACAGATTAGACAGATTTGATATTGAAATCATTGACATATTCTTGACTACTTTTGACTTTTCATACATGTGTAGAATTGCAACTATAAACTGTTAAATAGTATTGGCCACATTATAGTTGCAAAGTAAAAGAAAAACAGTTTTGCCCTTTACTATTTCTTTATGATACAGACAGACTATTGCCACTGTTTTCCTTTTTCAAAAATATTTGTATGCCTTTTTTTCTTTATGTTTAAACATCACTTCCCCATTTCCTTATTTTTTGCTAGAGGCAAACCTTGGCAAGATTTGGTGTACTTAAATAGTGGTCTCCTGAATCTAACACTATCTGCAGTGTGGAGAGGCACAAGCCACAAATGTTTACTGAAAAACTTAGCAGCCACTGATTAAATGATGAGATGTGATTTTTCACTTACAATTTTATTTTAAAATCTCCTCCCCCTGGAAATATGTTTCCTGGTTACTTGGTCTGAAGCATTCCACATTCAAAACAGGATTAAAACTGGTTATGTTAAAGCAAGAGAAGTGCTTTTGCTTTAACATAACATAAGGGCCGGGGTGTTTTGAGAGTGATTGACACGATCCCAAGTTTCCTGACCTTTAAAGACTCATGTAAACTCAGATGATCACTGGTTTACTGCCTTATATATATTTGGTTAGGGAGTAACAGAAGGGGAGCTTTGTGTGCTATTTATTGTGGACATTTTAACTTAATGTGATACTGCATTTAATCCATGTGATTTTCTTAGACCAGAACCTAGATATACATATTCACATTGACAAGTCCCATGCAATTCCTTTTAACATTTTTGTGAGGAGTCCATTGACTTCAGTTGTGCTCTGTGTGAGCTTAGGAGCCTACCCACAGAGAGCAGACTGCAAAATTGGAGACTTACATCATGAACTTTTTCTGAGATTACCATCTCTTCCATGGCAGAGACCATGGGTGAAATCCTGGCCCCATTAAAGTCAATGGAAGTTTTATCACTGATTTCAATAGGTCAGTATCTCAACCTCTGTCTTCCTCAATGTGTGGACAGTGTCTAACACATTATGGGAGCTTCTGGGATATAATAATGTAATCGGCCCAGAAGATGCAGCTATGGATTCATACATAAAATGACCAGTCAATCATAATAATTTCTGAAGGTATTGCTCAGTTTTTCCTGCAGATGGCACCACATTACATGAGCATTACAGGAGCGTTAGTCAAGAATTCTGAGCAAGTCTGGGATTTCGGTAGAGCAACATACAAGAGAGGAAATTGTTCAATAATTTTTTGTACTTGAAAAATGCAGGTAAGTAATTTCTGTGGGGGAGTTTGGTTTCTGGCTTCTTATGTGCAACATGCCTTTCTTTTATCTTGCAATGGTGAACATAAACAAAATCAGGTAGAAATGACCAATATGTTGGAATGACCTGTACGTTGTAACTGTATAAGGATAAACACACCTAAAAGTTGATGTTGTCAAGCAATTAATTTTCTATAAAAATGGCTTACAAACAGGGTCAAACCTAGACCAAATGGTGCCCTATGCAAGAAGCATCTTCAGCGCCACTCTCACCCATTTGTTAAACCTTTGAATACTTTATTTTTATTGCATTTGTAGCCCATTTCACAACTTTGATGCACAATTTGCATGCATGATTTATTCCTGTCATATAAGACAATAAATTTGCATACGAGGATCTGTAAATCTGTATTTATTCATGCCATATATAAGCAAATAAAAATGTTTCCTCTAAGCTCATAGATACTTTTTAATTTTAAGAATGACTGAAATGTACTAACATCAAGAAATTGAACTGTGCACCAACATTGGGTAAACCAGTATTAAATAATGTTACAGCACATTAGAATGTTAAGCCTAGTCCTTTAGTTCAAAAGGTTGCTTTTCTCGCCTTTGCACTCTTTTATTTTCTATGGAGGAAAACAGACAGTATTAGGGAAAGCAAAAGTCTATGTTCCGCAGTCTTAGAAAGTCATCAAAGATTACTTGTTAAGCATGGCAAAAGAAGTAACAGTATTTCTTTTATATTGTTGGATAGACAGAGCTGGGCTCTCACTTCACTTCAGTTCATTCTTATATCTCACTGACTGACTGGCAACGCTCCGCCTCTTATATACCTAGGAGGGCCTGGCTGACAACATTTTAGGAGGTTCGAGGAAAATGTAGTTCTCAGAAAGTCTGGAAGGTTCCACAAGATTCTACAAAGGTCCAGAATATTGTAGCAGGTTAATGAAAAATGAATCCACATATGGAATACCTGAAACATTTTATTTCAAACATTCTATTTTCCCTTTTGTCACTAACAACAAAAACAGCACCCCAACTCTGGTGCCCCCCGAATCCTGCAGCCTAGGTGGTCACCTGGATTGCTTGCCCCCTAAATCTGGCCCTGTTTACAAGGTATAAGCCAATAATGTTTTGGTTATAATGAGTAGGATTTTCAAAAGGGCCCAACTAAGTTGGGCATCCAACTTCCCCTGAAAGTCCATGGGAATTGGGGCCTGGATCCACAGAGGGAGTTAGGTGTTGCAATGCTCAGTGTCACCTTTAGGTGCCTAAAAAAAATCACAGGAGCAATACTGGAATCCACAAAGCCTCACTTGGGTCCTTAGATCCCGATCCAATGATTAGGGAGAGAGAGGTGCCAAGGATGTGATGCACCAAAGCCAGCAGGCTAGGTGGGGAGCTGCCCAAATTGGCCAAATATGAAATGCTGAGGAGAGGGGTGTGTCCTAAACCCTGGACCTCCCATGGAGATAGATGCCTAAATCCAGGCTGCAGGGAGATGCCTATCTCTGCTTCTGATCCACAACCGGAAAAACCCTCTCCTGGAGTCAGGTAGCTTAGGCACCTAAGCTGTTTCTTGTGAAAATGATTTAGGCACCTGCCTTACTCAACACAAAATGATGGTAGTGCTACACACCTTATAACATACTAGTATTTAGAGCAATCACCTAGGATGTAAGAACTCCAGGCTCAATTCCCCTCTTTGCCTGAGGTGGAGAAAGGATTTGAACAAGGGTCTCCCCCGACCTCTCAAGGAAGTGCTCTCACCTCTTTGGCTAACTGTTGAAATAATCAACGGGCCAAAAAGAGCGAATGCAAGAATGAGAATGATTCTGTAGCCTGGTAGTTAGGGCACCCCCCTGAGAGGTAAGTGACCCAGGGTCCAATCTCCCTACTGCAATGAGTCTTTAATTATATGTACGCAGTGGAACAGCTTCAACTGGAGGGATTAAGGAGCTCCATATCAGAATATCATACCTCAGTGGTTAGAGCATTTACCTGAGAAATGTGGATGACCCCTGTTTAAATCCTTTTTCACTCCTGGCAGATGGTCTCTGACATGACTGCTCTAATCACTGGGTTTAAAGTTATACGGTCATGGTCATCACCATGACTTTGAATGGGGTCTGATCTACCATGTGTGCTCAGAGCACACCTACTGCATCAGGCCTCACACAGGTGAGTTAGGTAGAGGAGCATGTATCTTTCCTGTGTTGATGGCTCCCTTGGGGGATTTGGCCGGAGATAGGCATGTGGAAACCTAGTGAGCCAGCAAAGCACATGCCTGGACACAGAAACTTGTGTTAGTTAGACAGCCTTGTCTAACTACAGTTAGATTGACATAAGGCAGCTGGAGCTGTGACATTGACAAGAAAGCCTGGCTCACAGGTAAGGCTGTCACCCCGGGGCAGGTGGGAGGGACTCCAGCTAGATCTTGGCTTTCGTCTGGGCTTCTCGCTTTTCATTGAGACCCCTGCTGCCCCTGCCTGCCGCCTGGGCTCCCAGCTTTGAGTTGGGCTGCCCCCGGGCTCCCTGTTCCCTCCTGGTGAGGATGCACACCACTGACAGAAGAAGGGCAGTGTGACATGGAACCACTGCAGTAATTACGGTGGCGGCTGTAAGTCGACTCAGGCACTAAGTCGACTAAGGAACTTCCACCTGAAAATGTAGGTACCTAATGGGTTAGACACCAGCCGAACAGGGGTTTTGTGGCTTTATGCACCCAGAACTGGTACTCGGTGCCTAAGTGATCTGGGCTTAAGTGTTTAGCAGATTGAAGCACTTTTAAAAATCCCACCTAAAATGATCCAAACAAAGGGTTTTGAATGGGTTTGGGTGATAAAGGGGGGAAGCTGGGAGGGCAGGCTGGGGGAATGGGTGTGACGGGGAGGGCACAGGGAGAGGGAGCCGGGAGGGCAGAGGGGTCTGGGGCAGCGGTTGGGGGCAGGTTGTAGGGAACGGGGGCTTGGAGCTGCCTCCCTCCCCAGCCGCTTGTCCCCGGGGCCAGGCGGGCGGCCCCCGAGCCCCGCCCAAGGAGCAGCCCCCCCGTGTAACTCGACCGGAGCGCGACAGCTGCTGCTCGGGAGCCCTGTGCCCCCAGCCGGGCCGTGTTGCTGCCTCCTTCGCCGCAGCCGGGCCTGGAGCGGCCAGCCCGCGGAGCCGGGGTGAAGCTGGGAGCACAGGCGGCATGGCCGCGGGGTGGAGGAGGGCTGGAGGCGGCCTCCCTTGCGCCCTGCTCCTGCTGCTCGCCCTTAGCCTACGGGCACTCGCAGGTAGGGCCGGAGCGATCCCGCGGCCAGGCGCCTGCCGGAAACTTCTCGTCAGGTCGGGCTGGGGAGCGGCTGCAAAGGGCCGGGAAAAGGCTGCCCGGCCCCGTGTGGGCTCGGCGCTCCGGCTACGGTGCGGGCTGGGCCGGCCGCGAGTGCCCCCCCTGCGCGGCCGAGAGTCAGCGCACCTGCCCGGCCTCCGCGGGGCTCTGCTCCGGGCACGCTGAGCCTCGCAGCCCGGCCGCTGCAGCCGAACTATCGGGTGTCGGGGGCTGGCAGCGGAAAGGCCCCGGCTCAGCACCAGGCACTTCAGGCCCCAGACCCGTGCCGGGGCGATCGCTTTCTGCTGCTCCCCGGCTACCGCGATCGCAGGGGCTCCCTCGGTTCCCTGTGCCTGGGCTGTGCCGTGCTCGCTGGCCGGCCTCGGGCATTTCCATCCAGACCTGCAGCGAAGTCAGACTCATTTGACAGGCCCTTTCCGCGCTTCGTATTCATTTTAAGGCAGAGATAGCTCAGCCTATGTTAACAGGCAGTCTTTTATGGTCTCGGTCTTAGTTAGAGGCCCCGTCCTCCCTTCCCTGGAAACAAAGTGCAGGATCAGGGATATCTGAGAGCTGGGATTTAAGAAATGTCAGGCCTTAAAATAAGTGCTGAACTTCTAGACCTTTCACTTGTATATTATTTGCTTACAGTGGATTGAGGATTTATCAGCGCATTAAAGTTGTTTGCCAGTTGCCAGAAGACATTGTGTGCTCTATTTCTTCTTAAAGGCTGTTTTGTTTAAAGATTTCCCCTCCCCTGATTCTTTTTTTTGCCTTGGAAATATCAGGTGTGGATGTCTCAGTTTTCTTTTTAGTGTGTTGGTTGGTTGGTTGAGGACTGGCTGGAGAGCTAATGGGACAATAACACCACAAGAGAAACACTTCATATAACTTTATTCATGGGAGTAGTGTCATGAGTAAGAAATTAGGCACATACTTACAGGCATGCAGGAGCAAATATGAAAACATGAGCTGCAGCTGCCCTGTTCCTCAGTAGAAGGGGAGTTGGTGTTCAATCAATTTTTTAAACGACTTTTTGTTAAGACTGGTTTAACTTAAGCTCCTGGCAAACAGGATTTGTGAAAGAGTCAATAGCTCTTCCCTTTCAACTGAGGGCAAAGAAATGTCAGCTCAGGTTTTAGTCTGTTGTGATGTCTCTATTCCACACAAGGTCTCCAGTTCTCAGGAGGACACTCCTGGAAAAACTTGGTATTTCCCAGCTCTGTAGTAGGAGAAAGGCTTCCTTCTTTTAAAAACTGTAGGGGAGCGGGGGGTCATCCTTTTACAACTTCCATGGAACTTTAAAGTTCAGGCCCTTATGGATTCATTAAAAGTAACAGTGTAACTACAATCTCAAATCTTTCTCTTTTACATATACTAGATAATAGCATCAGCTGCTGTCATTTTTCTTACTAAGTATATTCTAACTGTGGGTGTAATTTTGCAATTTGAAATAGCTATTCAGAGAGTGGAATGTTAAGTAGCTGTAGAAGTAAGTGTGCATTATAGTAGAGCCACAACTCTCTAGAACCCCATAGTGGGTGAGAGAATCGCATCGGTAGAACCCTTCTTGGAAGTTGAGAGTGCTCACCATTTCAGTGTAATATATTTCAGTGTAGTATAGATGTTTTAATTATCTGGGATTAAGTGGTAGGAGATAGGGGGCTTTAGAAAGAAAATACAATTTTCTTTTAAAATCATTTTCAATACTTTGGATATTTGGTAGTGTTCCTTCAAGAACTAGTTTAATGCATTCTGCATTAAGTAGATCGGGCTCGTATTGCAGCAAGTTTGATATGCAGTCCTAAAAGGTGTTCTCACAGGTTTTTGTGACAAAATGTCCCCGTTACAGTTGGGAGTTATTGTTGCTTTTAGGTATAATCGTAGGGCAGTGGTTCTCAACCTGTGGGCCACTGGCTGCTTGCAGCCCAGTCAGCACACAGGTGCAGCCCATGTGACATCCTCAGGGTCATGCAGGTAGTAGGTGTGTATATATAGTGTGGAGGCAGCCCACATAATAAATAGAGAGTAGCATTTGCAGCCCACAATGGTAAATAGGTTGAGAACCACTGTTGTAGGGTGTGGTTTTCAGAAGTGCTCACTGTTGGCCCAGCTCCCATGGAAGTTGATGAGAGTTTTGCCATTTACTGCAATAGTAGTAGAGTTAGGCCCATGCTGAGCACACTTGAAAATTCCTTGAGTCTTGAAGCCTCTCTCTGAAAGTGAGTTCTTTAGAGAAAGTGCTGGCGTGAAGCACGTTTTATACCAAGACACAAAGTATAGATGTAAGAAGTCTATGAACAGCATTGAAACTATATTTAAAAGTTAAGAAGTTTTGAGACCTCTCTCTTAAGAAACTGGTTTTAAATTCTTTGTTAGTTTTTTAAAAATATATTAGTTGCAAAGGATTAGATCTTATATTAGTTAACATCCCAGCAGAAATTGATTTATATTGTATTATCATATTAATGACTAAAAATGAAATACACAAAATGACTGGATTTATCTTTAGTCTTCAAAAGATATTTTTGTTATGGAACTGTCTTTATGAGCCCAGTCCGGCAAACCTCTGACACTGACAGGAGTTCAACATATTTTGAAGTTGCAGCATTGGGACCCAAGTTTGCCACTGTTTTTTCTTTCTGAATATCATTTTATTTTGATGAAGTGTAGTATGTGTGTGATAGATTATAATATAATTTTAGACCCAATCTAAACAGGCACATGTAGAATTACACTCGCAAGTAGTTTCAGTGATTTCCATGGGTCACTTACCTGAGTAAAGATGTTTATCTTTACATAAGTGTTTTCTGGATCAGGGTCTCTCTTCTGAACTAATAAAGGGAGTGGATAAGTGTCTTACTTACAGGACTATATATTTGTTTTCCAGGAAGTTACATTCTTAATTAGGTAGATTTTTGTCTGTTGACTTATATTTATGAAATACACATGACAGAAGGTCTCACTTCTGTAATATAGATCCATACATTCCCACATAATTGTAAACCGCATTAAGGAGTTTTAACTTTTTTGGTATTAGCAGTTACCAGTGAGAAAATACCAGATCTCATTTCTTCACCCTCCACCTTTAAAACAAGTGTTCTTGGCATGTTGATGTTGAGTATTTCATCTTTAATGGATAATTTCTCATCTCAGTATGTAAGACTTACATGCGAAACTCTCCGTTCACCTAGATCACTAGATCCATTCATTTTAATCTCACCTCAATAATTTGAATAAATAGCCTTCTGTATGATTAAAATGCAGTCACTATCACCCAAAAGAGTTTGTTTTTTGCATTTTAGTCTTTGATTTCTCAGCCTATGGAGAGATGCAAGTACTGTATTTGATTTATTATTTGTACTGCAGTAGTGCTTAGAGGTCTGGGCTGAGAGAAGGAGCCTGAGAGATAGTAAAGGGTATTTTAAGGTGTTGAGTGACAAGTAATTTTATCCTCAAATATACTAAAAAATTGTAGTATAAAGATATGGTAGAGGCCAGATCTTAATAATTATCTGGCAATGCCAATTCAAGGCTGTGACTCCCTCTCTTATTATTTATTTGTATTATCATGCCACCTAGGAGCTCAAGTCATGGATCAGGGTCCCATTGTGCTAGGTGCTGTACAAACACAGGGGGGGAAAAAAAAGACAATCCCTGCTCCAAAGAGCTTACAGTGTATGTACATGGGGATTCTTGCGATGCCCTGGGACACTGTTAAAGACACTAACAAAATATTAAGGGTGAGAATTTTGGCTAAGAAGGGAAAAGACAGCATTTATCTAATGATTCCTTCTGACCTTAAAAATCTACAAATATTTTGCTGTATATTGTAACTTCGCCGGGCCTGAGTCTTCTCTCAGCAATACCACTGACTGTTGATTTACACCAGCATGAGAACAAAATTAGGCCCATTATCTATGCAGTAGATTATGACCCTGGATCCTATTAATGAGTTACATAAGCCAGTTTTTGTTTTTTTAAAAGGAAGCATGGGTGTTCTCTACAGCAGCACAACTGGGGACAAATCCTGCTCACCATACATAAATCTAGCTTTGTATTCGGTGTTAGACCTGTGTGAGTAAGGTTTACAGGATCTATCTGGATAGTACTCCTTGTTATATTTTAATGCACCCACCTGATCATCCTACATTAAAATAATTTAAGATATGAGGAAAATCTTGGGTTTTTAAATTTTTTTTATTTTTACTATTTTCGTTTTTTAATAAAGAAAACAAGTTGTGGAGCAGAATGGAAGCTTATTTTGTTTAATGTAATGGTACATGAAACATTGTTCATGACTTTTTCCCTTGATGCATTTGTTATTCTCAGGGAATACAGCTCTTGTAGCTTATTCCGTGACTATGGATGACAAGCAAACAGACTCTTTTCCTTGTAGTATGTTAAAATGTTTGGCCTAGATTGCACCCTCCTAGAGAAGAACCTGCAGCAGGAGGTGAAGGAGGAGAACTCTATGAAAAGCCCTTGTGAAATTGTCCATAAATAATTACCATGAGCATCAAAGCCTGCAGGGGCCTCTGGGGAACCCACAGCTCTCTTGTGCTGCTTGCTGGCAATATGGCTCCATTGTAGCCAGACTACCACTGCCTTCCCTGGGTGCAGCTGCCCCATGCACCTCTTCATGTGGGATGCCCCTGCAGAAAGCAGGGCTCAGGACAAAAAACCCCACAGTCCTATGCTGTATTACTTTTTTTTGAGGAATTTCTATGAAGGGCTGTTTTCACTCCCATGGCCATCCAGCTGTCCCCTGCTTCCCTGTGGAGCCTTCCGTAGGATCTCAGGAAGAGGGGACAATGTTATTAAGCCGCTGACTCCATCACCCCCATTTCTGCTCAGAACAGAGGATAACAGTCCATTGATCTTGTGGGAGACAAGCCTTGGAAGCCATCTGGGCCTTTATTTCAATTGGTATCATTATTGATTATGTTTCTCTTACAGAAAAGTGAGCACTACCAAAACATCTCATGTTAAAAATGAAGTCAGGTTAGAAAATAAACAGTTCAATAATATAAATATGTGGGATTAGGTATGCATGTGTATACATGAATATAAAAGAACAGCACAAGCATGTGGGAACAATACCAGAAAGGCTAAGGCACAGAGGGACTCAGACATTGTAATGCTGAATGTCACATTGCCTAACTTTTACGCACCTAAAAAAAAAATCACTCAGACAACACTGATCCACAAAGCCTGAGTTATGTGCCTAGGTTCTCTATACAATGAATGGGGAGAGATCGGAGCTGAAAAATGTGATCTGCAAAAGCCAGCATGCTAGGTGGGGAGCCACCTAAGGTAGCCCATGGAAGATACCGATGACCATGATGTATGCTAAGACCTGCTCTTCTCTGAGAGATAGATGCCTAAATCCAGGCTGCAGGGAGATGCCTATCTCTGTTAAGCAATCTGTGAACAGGAACCCCTGTCATGAGCCAGACAGTTTACACACCTAAGTTGCCTCTTGTGGGAATGAGTTATGTACCTACCTTGCTCCACACAATGGCTGGAGGAGGTGAAGGTGCTGCCACCACCCACCTTATAACTTTTAGCTCATTGGTTAGAGCACTTGCCTAGGATGTGGGAGGCCAAGATTCAATTCTCCCTTCTCTGCTAGAGAGGGAGAAAGGTGTCCCCCACCTCTTACCACTGAGCTATGGGATAGTCTGGTGCTGGGCTCCCTAGTCTGTCCTGTTGAAGCGGTTTCTCTGCAGATAAAGAACAAGTGATTGGAGCAGGGGGACTGGACCCTGGAACCTCTTACCTCCTATGTGAGTGCCCTAATCACTGGATTAGAGTCACTCTCTCTATCTCCATCACTCACCCCATGACTGTTTAAGTATTTATCTACAGGGGAACAGTGTGGAAGGAACACAAGCCAGAAAAGGGAAATAGGTTAAAAATATTTAGATAATTTAGATATATTCAAGTGGGCAGGGCTTGAAGAAATTCTCTCTAGAATACATAAGGAGATAGCTGAAGCAATCTTGGATAACTGTGATTATCTTTGAGGTAATGAAGGATGGTGAAGTCCCAGAAGACTAGAAAAGGACAAACATAGTACCTATCTTTGAAAAGGAGAGCAAAGAGGAGCCAGGGAATTATAGACTAGTAAACCCAACTTCGATACAACTTCTTATCTGATCCTTGCAGGGGTTACTGATCAGAATAATATTATTATTACCCAACTCTTGTATAGCTTTTCTTATCCATAGGTCTTAAAGCACTTTACAAAGGAGATCAATATCATTATCTCCATGTTAAGCAAGAGGCAAATACAAAGTTATCTTTGGAGAGTAATTACAAATAAATCCCAATTTTTACAAATACTGATGATTCAAAACTTAAGTTACCTGAATATATTCCCTCACTTCTAAAGTCTTATAGTATCAACATCAGTTTGTTCAAAACTATGATATTACTAGGGTTTTGGAGACCTTCATAAAACCTGGGGCTTACCTATAGTAGAATGAGCAGTAAAGCTGAATTCCACAATGTCATATCATAAAGATTGCATCACATTCTCCAAAAGAGATCTGACCCATCTGTTGCTTTCCATATAAAAGTAGAAACATCTCTCAAATCAGTATTAATCAGCATTGTAAAAATGTTTTTCCTCCATGTTCTCACAGTTCAATATAGCCCCTTTGAAAATTTAAAAGGCAATCTTTTTATTTTCCAGAATTGTTTTTTCCCCATTGTGCATAAACTAAATATATTTGGATTACTCAAATTCTTGGTTTCTGTGAATGATAATCTTAATATCTAGCATTATTAAGTATACACAAATCTTTATAAAACATCACTAAAAGAAGCTAACAGCTGTACATGAATATTGCATTAAAACCCCCAAGTTTATTTCCATAGATGACAGCTTTTTCCAATAGATAGGCTATGGCAGTACCCTTATTAATTTAGAAAACCTGTTATGCAGACCATTTAGAGAATTTTATTTTAGAGAGCTTAATCACTACGGACAGACTGACACTTGTGTAATAGTCTTAGAACCAACATTTATTTCTGCAGATTACCACAAAATTTTGTATATTACTCTGGAATTGTTAGGATTAAATTTAGACACTCCTTCTACAACAGTTTGAATTACTGTTTTAGAAAACAAACCTACAGCAACAAGGAAAGAAATAAAATTAGATTTGTAAATTAATCTATAGGCTATAAAATGTTAGCATGAATTAATCCAACAGAATCTCTTTGGTTCATCTGTTCTAATGAATAGTTGTGAGAGTTTTCCAGCTAAGTATTTTACCTGAAAACACATTTTCTCTCAAGAGAAGCACTTGATCTGTAGAGAAGTATCTGATCATTTCCCTGGAAAGAGGGAGCTTGTTTCATGCCCTCTTATATGGGATGCAGCTGTGGGTGGCCCAGGGTCCAGCCCCTGATAGGGGAAGAGATATAAAAGAGGTCCTGGGAGGTTACTATGAGAAGGAGTTTGTTAGTAGGAAGTTGAATGATAGTGAGGTCATAGAAAGAAATTTATTTATTAGGGTTTGTAGGAAAGTTGAGTTTTTCTTTGTGTTTTATGGGCTGCCTTTCAACAAATACTTGTAGGACATTTAGTGAGAGATTAGGATGATTGTTAATTTATAATTGAACTTTTGCACTTTTTTTTTTAATGTAATGCTGTTAAGAGTATCTTGAGCTTGACAAACAGAACTGGAACCATTTGTCTTCTCCTTGTTCTCTCTTCCTTACTGGGCACCACCACTGTTGTACAGCTATGATATGAGTGAAAATGAGCCAGGCTTTTAAAAGGTTTTAATAAAACAAAACAGAATCTGTATCCCAAAGAGCTCATTTCATGAAAAGGAGAAAACTCTTTATGAATAGAAAATGAACATTTCCCTCACTAATATATTAGACCAAGGAAGATTTTCACTACATTTTATTTGAGGGTCTTGTATTCAAATCCTTCTGAAGTCTGTGGGAACACAGATACATAGCCTGAATCTGTGCAGTTTGTTGCTAGAAACGTGATTGATTTTTTTTATGGACTACAAGATCAAAAATAAACAGCTTGAAACCATCTAAGCATGCACACATCTAACCTATGTAAATCATATTTTTAGTACATTTTCCTTCCACCTTCCTCCTCAGTTACTTCTGATTGTTTTACACCCATTAGTTACAGCTTGCCTCAGTTACAATGTAAGCACTTTGGGGGTGGAGCTGTCTTTTACTCTTTGCACATTTCTGTCACACTAGGGCCCTGATGGGGTTTCTACACGAAGCTTCTATGTGATAAGTAAATACTATTCTATAAGCACCTCTAAATGGTGGACATCTACATTTGTCCCATACAGATCCCACAACATCTGCCACCAATCCACCTGTAAAAAGACTTTGTAGTACAAATGCCAGAGCCAGCAGTGCCAAAACAAAAGCACATGACTGTTCCACAGCTGAAAGGAAAAATAAGTTTGTAGGCATGCAATACTGAGTTATTTCACTTCAATTTGTGGATGGTCCTAAACGTAGTCCCACATGGAGCATAAATTGCAGTAAACTAATCCCAGCATGAAGAAGGCAGGGATAAATTGCAGTGACATCTGCATCCAAAAGCAGAGGTTGTACCCTTCTCGCCGAGTGCAGATGGGAAAAAACTGCTCCTGTTGCTAGCTGCTAGCTCAACATCCATTAACAGCAGAGAATCTAAAATGACTTCCACACTGCCAACACGAATAAAAAGTGGTAGGAACACAACCTTGTTCTGTGGGATAAATAGTAATCTCCACTATTTACTGTGATTGATTCTCCAATCTATTCCTATTAGCTAATTCTTTTCAGGAATGAGCCTTCGGTGGTGAACCTTTGGTCATTAGCCTTCCTCAAAGACCCAGTCTCAGCCAGATACTGGGTAAATCATTCAGCTAGTGCTGGGGGCACTTTTCATAAGAGAGTTTTTCTGTCTTGATGGCTATCACCCACTACTATCCACAGAAATCTCTTGGAAACAAAGAAACAGAAATTTCTTTCTTGAGGGTGTGTTCAAGATTGTAAATTCTTTGTGTTTTTGTTCTGTGTTTGTACAGCACCTAGCACAATGGGATCCTGGGCGCTACCATAATAACTATAATAATACTGAGAAGTAGCAACTTCAAAACTGATAAAGGGAAATATTCAGTAAATAATTAGATTGTAGTACTAACTGCCACAGGATATCATTGAGGCCAAGAATTTAGTAACAATCAAGATAACAAGAATATCCAGAGTTAGAACAGTTAATACAATCAAAGAGTTTTGGGAAGGGGTCATAATTCAGGGTTTAAGGCAGTCTCTAACTCTGAGGGATTAGGATCAGACCTTCATGGGGGCAGATTATCCCTTGTCGTACTACTGTGGGGTTTTTTCCCTCTTCTCTGAGGCATCTATTGCTTGCCACTATCAGAAACAGGATAGTGGGCTATATGGACCATGGATCTCATCCAGTATGGCAGTCCTTATGTTCCTAACTTTCAAGAAGTGACTCCTTCTGTCCCTGTCACCTCTTGAAGTAACAATCATGAAATTTAGTTACTATCTATAGCAATTTAAAATAATTCAAAACTTAGACAAATTCTCTGCCTTTTATGTTTTGACCTTTATTAACTAGATAATTTACTAGATTACATGACAATTCACACGATAATAATAACACAAAGATTATATCTGGTAGTGTTCTCTAACTGGATGAAATGTTACCAGGTTACATTTGTGCAATTAATGTGAGCAACAGTTGTCCTGTGACCTAATTCTGACATTTCTTTTATTGCCAAAAAAAGAAGATCAATAGTTTAGTTATTAGCATATTTTTGTTTCCACATCAGAAGGGTTCAGCATTTCTGGAAGTACTTTCAATGTTAGCTATATTGTTTTTACTTGCACTCTGAGCCTATGACCAAACCATTATTTTATCTTTAAAGAGACCGCACTGATGCCAATATCTGTTAAACACTTTGAAGACCAAAAATATTTTGCAGCTCCTCTGCCATGTGGGGCCTGAGTCTTGAATTGAATTAGAGGAGTGGAATGCACGTTTGTTGCTTTAAGAGACGGAATGGTGTAGTTCAAAATGGACCTATAAAAAAGACTACCATTCTCTTGTACCTTGCATGGATGTGAAGGTCTCTTCTGGATTACAAATCTAGGCGTAGTGGAGAGTGGCTGCTATTCCTCCCTGGGGAGTGAGTGGGGGACACACAAATGTAAGGAATGGGCAAAGCCTTGGCTTCCCCCTCCCCAGTGCACTGGAACTGAGCAGAAATGATGGAGGATGTAACATGCGGTCTGTAAAGACCGGCATTCAATTATATCCCCCGCAAGAGCAAAGGAGGAGCAAGGAAGGAGTTGTGACTCCAAGTTCACCATTCTTTCCCAGGGTTCCTCATGCAACAGTACACCTAGGGCCTCCCCCTCCCCCCCCCCCTTTTGCAGGGTTTAATTGTAATCTAGCCCAAAGTGAGCAATTTTGACAGATTTTGTAAAATCTTTGCTAATCTTCAGTCAAGTCTTTGATCCCAATTTTGTTCTCAGATATGTATACACAACTTCTGATAACTGGAACTGTGCAAGTGGGTTTGGGGCAGAATTAGGCTTCTTGTGTTTGATAGTTATATGTTTGGGGTGTTGCTTTTTTAAAACTAGGGAAGAAAGAAGTTATTTATTGCTCTGTTCCAGGTAGAAAAGGCCAATAAAAATAATTTGAAAAGCAGTCTTCAGTGGGACTGGAGATGCTTAAATAGCAGTGAACTAGGGCTGAATGTAGACAACAATTCAAATGTGATCTTTGTTATATGGGAACAATAAAAGCCAGTATGATTGTGTTCTGTATACATAGTCTCCCTAAAGAGCAAGAGATGCCAGGTTGCCCTAGATCTGAAGCAACCAGATAATTACATGACATACAGAAGATTTAAAATAAGAAGTAATTTGGTTTTTGCAGCTATAGAAATATAGAGACAACTAGTAGCAATAACTTATAGAGTGAATGAATTTTAATGTCACATACATATTCATATACAAACCTCCCAAGACATATTTAAGAAAATAGAAAATTCTGATTGCTTAAGTGGATTGAGTTTTACAGAAGTAGAAGTTATAGATGGTGTCTGAATTAATCGGACAAAATACCCACCCCCTACTATTTCTAGATGATTGTCTGAAAAAAGCCCTCTTCTGTAAATCTGAGATCTTTCTCCATGTCTTCTCTGGTTTGTTACAGAGGCAAGGTGGGTAAGGCATTATCTTTTATTGGACCAATTTCTGTTAGTGTGAGAGACAAATTTTAAAGCCACACAGAGCTTTTCTTGAGACCTGAAGAAGAACTGTGTGTGTCTTGAAAGCTTGTCTCTCTTACCAACAGAAGTTGGTCCAATAAAAGATATTACCTCGCCTATTTTCTCTCTCTAATATCCTGGGACTGACACAGCTACAACTACACTGGTCTGTTACAGTCATTTTCAAGAAAGATGCAGGGTTGCAGGACCCTGACAGCAAGAGGCATTCTACTTTTACTGGCTCAACTCCACTCATATTCCTTGATGATATGGTTGGCAACTTGATGTAACCATAGCAAAAACAATTTCTCTTCAAAAGATCATTCAAAAGGTCACTTCAAATGTGGTTTTAGCCAAAAAACATACTGAAAGAGGTTCTCCTAGAGGAACCTGACTGCTACCCTATAAAAACATGCGTCTTTCTCTTGTGAAGAACCCTAACACAGATCATGCCAGGACTCTGTAGGTGGTCCTGGCCTGAGTAGGGATTTAGCCATGGATAAATGCCTAGGTTGATAGATCTGTTTGCTGAGTTACCTGCCCCACCCACAACTATGGACTCTAAAGTTGGCTTATAAAATGCAAAATTTATAATCCCAAGGATTCTTCTGTCATTTCCACTATACTAATATTCACTGTAACACAGATATTTTTCCTCCAGTGGTTCACTGCAAGGCATTTTTGACCTTCCACTCTCTTTATTCTAGTTGTTCGCTAGTTCATCCAGGAAGATATAGATAAAGGTGTTGCTCTATGCATAATAAAGTTTACCTCAAGGGATGTGGTGGATTTTCTAACACTTGGAGTCTTTAATGAAGATTGGAAGTCTTTCTAAAATGTACGTTCTAGTTCTGCCACAGGGTATCAGGATTGGTGCAGGAATCACTGGATAAAATTCTATGGCCTATTTGATTCATGAGGTCAGACTAGATGATCATAATAGTCCCCTTCTCACCTTATAAATCTATGAAAGATTCAGGTTTCAGCTATAGATTTCCTAAGGGAGTTCATTGGTAGGACTCTAATCAAATCGCATACCATTGCTCCTATTCATTAGGGGTTGTCAGCTCCAACATAGCAGTAGAAATAGAACTCCTTCTCAGAATCTTAATATAGGAATTGAAAGCCTCTGCATGCCTCTATTTGAATTTCTTGCTGCCCATGACATTATACTTCTTTCCTAAAATCTAGTATGGCTATAGAGTAAGGGGTGATCTTGTGGTTAAAGCATTGGATGGAGACTTGAAAAATCTAGGTTCAGTTCCCATCTCTGGCACAGACTTCCCAACCCTGGGCAAGACACTTAATTTATCTGTACTTCAGATTGCCATCTGCTATAAAAGGGGGTGATAGTACCTCTTTTGTTAGGTTATAAACTCTTCAGGGTAGGGGCCATATTTACAATGTGTTTGTACAGTTTATAGCACAATGGGTTCCTGATCTTGTTTGGTGTTTCTACACACTACCATTCAACTACTACTACTACTACTATTATAGTGATTAAGATCAGTTCCCTGGTCAATCCAGTTCAATGGCCCAATATTTCCTTTGAAAAAGGGAGGTGCTTATATTTTATCTGAAGAGAACAACAAAAAGGTCAGGAAAACGCCTTTTGATTTTTCAGGCACAGGTTGTATGAAAGACTCTAATGCCTCTGAGATCTATTGCCTATTTACTTGCCTCCTGTACAAAGCAGGTTTATGGAAAGAGGAACTCCTGTCCATTCAACTGCAAAACTTTACTTCACTAGAGCAGTGGTTTTCCAACTCTGTTATTTTGCAGATTATTTCATTAGTGAAAGATACTTAAATGGACCACATAACTTCCTGAACTTCCTTCTTACTACTAGCATCATCTCTCTTTTCTGGAGATCTTTAGACCATATACTGAGAACCACTACACTAGGTTTATGCCTTTTTCAGTGTTATCTGCTTTTGACGTAGAACTAAGTACAGTGATGATATAAAAAAATCTCTCCACTGCTCCTCTAAACATTAGGTACTTGATGTAGAACTGTCTGTGGGTTTGGTTGTTGGCCACAAGGTTCTGAGTAGCATTATTTCTGGGATATAGTATGTATCTATCAAATATTCTATTGTGCACTGCACCTACTGAATGGATTGGTGTATTATAGTGTGCAGAAAAGGAAATTTAGTTCTTACTCTTCATTTAGGGATACACTGGATACCGAGGGTGTGTGTGTATATAGTAATGATGAGGCATTTTGCAAAAGTACATATATGTCTGTTTTTATTTTAGTATCATTTTACGGTGACAGCTATGTGGAGTTGAATATTGCAGAATCATCCTCTCGAACATCACTGCAATTACGATTTCGAACCAGCAAGCCACATGGATTACTTTTTCTTGCAGCTGGAAAAGAGGATCATTGTTTGGTAGAACTGCACTCGGGATATTTACAGGTATTTTTTTTAATTATGAAAAATAGAGAGAACAAGTACTGCTTTGCTCAGTGTTTGTCTTTGGAGTCATAGAATTTAAAGCCATAAGGAACTATCAAGTCATCTAGTCTGACCTCCTGTACATGACAGGCCACTAAACTCCATGAAGCCACCTGAAACCATCAAAGCACTACAGCTTTCAGGAGAGTAATCTGTTGTGTGCCACAGGCAGAGAAGAGGAGGGACCAAGATGTACCAATGCCTGAGGCCCCTGCAATGGCAGGGAATTGATAAAGTAAGTTATACCCAGATAATCCAGAGAAGTGAACCACATCCCATGCTGCAAGGGAAGGCAAAAACCCCGCAAAGTCTGACCAAGAGGGAAATTCCTTCCCAGCCCTGAATATGGCAATCAGTTAGACCCCTAAGCATGTGAGCAAGAACCAGCAAGCCAAGCATCTGAGAGAGAGAATGCTCAGTGCCACCTTAGAACCTTGGCCCTGCACGCTGGGTGTCCTGTCTCCAAGTATGGCCATCTCTGATGCGACAGAGGAAGGAGACAACCCTTTCTCCCTTCCCAGAATACACTGAGGTGAAAATTCCCTTCCTGGCCCCTACAGTTGACTAGCTGAACATTTTAGGAACATAAGACATAAAGGGAGCCCCCAGGGATGCCAAATGCAGCCCCCACACCACTACAGGCAACCTTGTCATACAATCCCACTCTTAAATTTATCAAGATCGGTCTTAAAGCTGATTGGGTTGTTTGCCCCTACTCCTCCCATTGGGAGGCTGTTCCATAATCACACTCCTCTGATGGTTAGAAACCTTCTAAGTTCCAGTTTAAATTTATTCATTTCCACTTTATTCGCATTTGTTCCTGTGCCATGCCAACATTATCCTTAGCTGAAATAGCTCTTCTTTCTCCCCGGTATTTATCTCCCTGATACATTTATAGAGAGCAATTAAATCCCCTCTCAGCCTTCTTTTTGCTACGCTAAACAAGCCAGGCTTTTTTAGTCTCCTATTATAAGATAGGCTTTCCATTTCCCAATCATCCTAGTAGCCCTTCTCTGCACCTGTTTGAGTTTGAATTCATCTTTCTTCAACTTGCGTGAACATAATTGTCTAGAGTATTTTAAATGAGATCTTACTCAGTGTCTTGTCCTTTCTCTACTGGAAATACTTCACCTAACACATCCTAAGATTGCATTTGCCTTTTCCACAGTTGCATCACATTGGTAGCTTATAGTCATCCTGTGATCGACTAATACACTTAGGTCTCTCTCCTCCTCTTTCACTTTCAATTGTTCAGCCCCCAGCTAATAGCAGAAATTTGTGTATGATCTTGCACCTTTGCAAATTTTGATCACAGCAGAACTGGAAATAGTCCCTTCCTGCTTTTGCATCTGACCCAGACTAAAATTGTGTTGGCAGGTAAACCTTCCCAAAATTTATAATGGTTTTGGATTTGAGATTGTGGTGTTGGACCATCCATAACAATAAACAGGTTTGTGCTTGTTGTTTGAAAATGCAATGATTGAAGCTTAAATTGAGCAGCTGTCAAAACATTAAGTACTACTTGTTTCTTTAAGAGACACACAATTAATTTAATCTTCATCCATCCACTCACCACTTTTCATCATTAAAATTTTGTCTCTTGCAGTTGAGAATGAACTTTGGAGCAGGGGAACGAGTGCTGCGTTCTCAACGGAGCTCCCGGCTAAATGATTTAGCCTGGCACCTGGTTGAACTACATCATGAAAATGATAATGTCACACTGGTAATTGATAAATATTATAGAACTAGTACAAAAATGCCTGGGATTCTATATCAATTAAACATTGAACATGGACTCTTCATTGGTGGAAGGGGAACCCTTGATGTTCCTTACCTTGATAGAGCACTAACCAATTTCCGAGGATGTATCGATGATGTGTTATTTAATCAGCATGAGGTCCTGATGTCCCTGAGACCTTATCCTGGGTTCAGAAATGTTCATGAAGTGTCACTGGGATGCAGTGATGAATTCTTTGCAGGTGAAGATGAACCTATCAGTTTCTTTAGCTCCAAATCCTATGTTTCTTTCCCACTATGGAATGTCCAGGGTGAAGGACACTTGGAGTGTGCAATGCAGACCTCAGCTCAGCGAGGCTTGCTGCTTTATAATTCTGGACGAGCAGGAGATTTCATTGCAATGGAAATTGAAGATGGACTAATTAAGGCCCATATTGGAAAGAGTAAAAGTAGAATGCGGCTTTCCTCTCTTCATTCAGTCAGTGATAACAAGTGGCACTCCATTGAGCTAAAATTTACTGCACAATATTTGCAGCTGATGATAGATGGAGAAATAGTGAAAACATCACTGCCTTCCCACAGCAAGATACCCCTTTTTAAAGGACCACTTTTTGTAGGTGGTGTAGATGACAGCACTCGGGTAGAAGTGATAAAGTTAGAGCTAACCTCCGTTTCTGGAAAATATGCCAGAGGAGGATCTTTCAAAGGTTGCTTAAGAGACCTGAAAGCCAATTCAGAAAAGAGATCGTTAAAGAATGTTCTGGTTACAAAGGATGTTTCAGCTGGATGTAAAACAGAGAATTCTTTTAATACAAATTCTCCTGTAGTGACAACCGAAAAGCCTCCTGTTGTAACAGCAGCCCCCACTTCCATCAATTTTCCTGAAATCTCCAAACCCCAAGGCAAAGAGGATAGTGGCCATTTCTTGGTTCTAAATAACTTGATTGTTCCAGAGGGTGGACAAGCTTCACTTGAATCTAAACATATTAAAGTAAATTTAGAGTTTAAGAAATTAGGGCTTCGTCAGTCACAGATCCTTTTTAAAATAAAGGGGCAGCCTTCCCATGGTGACTTGAGGTTAGGTGTTGAACCAGAGCAGGAGGTGGGCACATTTACTATGTTAGACCTGTGGCAAGGAAGAGTTCTATATGTCCATGATGGCTCTGAGGACACTTACGATTATTTTACTTTTTCCATTTCTGCCAGTAGCGAAAAGGACATGCCTCTGTATCTGCAAGGAAATGAGCAGCATGTGTTTAGGATTACTGTCACTCCGACAAATGATGCTCCTGAACTTATGCTCCCCAAGGGAAACTTATTTCTTTTGTTAGAGAACTCAAAGAAACGCTTGACTGCTGACCTAATAAAGGTTTCAGATCAAGACACAGACTCTGCAGATCTCAGTCTTTCAGTACTTGGAAATCTGAATACAGATGCAGGATTTTTAGAAAATTCCAAGAATCCCAGGAGAGCTGTTACTACTTTTTCTAATGAGGACTTAAAAGAAGGCAACATTTTCTTTGTCCACACTGGTGTCAAGAACTCGAGGATTGTGCTGCGAGCAAGTGATGGAGAGAAAGTGAGCAACACTGTTGTGTTGCGTATCATGACTATTCCTTTGGATTATAAAGTAGCTAACAACACAGGAATAAAAGTGCTACAAGGCAAAGCAGCTTTGATCATGCTCAGCCACTTGGCAGTTGAAACAAATGCCATCCACCAAGAGATAGAGATACGATATGAGATCACAGAATCACCCCGATTTGGTGAAATTCAAAGACGACATTCTAATGGAGAATGGAAGCAAGTAAACTCGTTTTCTCAGCGCTCCATTGAGCACAATCGTTTGAGATACTCTAGTATTTTCAAAGAAATCCAGATGGAAAATGTTACAGAACACTTTAAATTTAAGGTTAGCGTTGGAAACAAAATCAGTGATGAGTTTACGTTTTCAATCTCTGTGAAATGGTTGAGGTATAATTTATTGAAACATGTTCCTCTAGAAA
The DNA here is from genome assembly GCF_026122565.2 of Emydura macquarii macquarii. Classification (NCBI taxonomy): domain Eukaryota; kingdom Metazoa; phylum Chordata; order Testudines; family Chelidae; genus Emydura; species Emydura macquarii. The sequence continues at coordinate 118,453 of NW_027131245.1, read as the reverse complement.
TTGAAAAAACAAAAAAGAAATGCCTAAATTCAGATAATCTTTTGGCTGTGATAGTGGATACAGATATACCTGAAAATGAACTTAATTATAAATTGTTGTCCTTACCCAAGAAAGGGAAAATGCTCCTTAACAACCAAGTCTTGAAAAAAAATTCAACTTTTAGCCAAAAAAGCATTACAGATCATGAAGTAGAATACGAATTAATCAGTAGACCCCATGAGAACACTCAGGATTCATTTAGATTCCTAATTTTTACAAAGTATTTGGAGTCAAATGTCTATGATTTCAAAATCAACATTAAAGCAGATCTCACAAGCATTATTTTGACAAACAATGGCTTGACCATAACCGAAGGTGAAGGAGCACTAATAACAAAAACCAGATTGTTTGCAAAAACCCTGGATAATAAGGCCTTTCAATATAAAGTTACAAAGAGTCCTCAACATGGAAAATTAAAACTCATTAATTTTTCAGATTCACCAGAGAGTAATGATAACCTCACCACTTTCACGAACCAAGATATAATGGGTGAGCGCCTTATGTATGTCCATGATGACTCTGAGACTATGTATGATGAATTTCTTGTCATAGTATCTGCCAAATCAGGAGAATGGGTGAGCTCTGCTCCAGAAACAGAACTTTTATCAGCAGAGATTAGATTTAATATTTCTGTTGAACTGAAGAATGATGAGAAACCAGTACGTGTGGTTGATAAGGTATTTCACGTAGTTAAGAATGGGCAGCGTTTATTGACCTTGGCAGATCTATGCTACCATGATCCTGATTTTGATTTTGATGATGGGCAGTTGCTGTATACTAGGCGTGGCATTCCTAATGGGGACTTGACTCTAATGAATGATACCACTCATAGACTATATCAATTTAAACAAGAGGACCTGGAGCAAAAGCGAGTACTATTTACACACAGTGGTGCTGATTATGGACGCTTTGTGTTATTTGTAACTGATGGCAAACACTACACGTCTTCACTTCTAGAAGTGAGTGCTTCAGATCCCTATGTTCGACTAGCTAACAATACAGGCTTATTGGTCCAAAAAGGAAAAGAGAGAACTATTACAACAACTAACCTAAGTGCCATCACAAACCAAGACATTAGAAGGGATCATGAGATTACTTATGAGATATTCTCATCTCCAAAACATGGAAGAATCTATGTAAATAATCTAGCAACAGATTCCTTTACCCAGCTTGATCTAAAAAGGGGACGTGTAAGTTATAGGCATGATGACAGTAACAACCTTGTTGACACATTTAACTTTACAGTTTATGCTAAAGATATTCATCAGGATGCTGGAATGTATGTTCGTATGTACTTGGAAAGCCATCAGCATCCACCAAAAATTGTCCACAATAACAACCTGTTAGTTGAAGAAGGAAAACCAGTTAAAATCAGTAAGGGTAAATTGCAGGTGAGTTACAATTTAGCTTTAATCTTCTATCTGTAACAGATTTTTCTTTCTTTCTTTCTTTCCTTCCTTCTTTCTTTCTTGCTTTCTTACTTTCTTTCTTTTCCCATGCATAGAAATCCCTTTTAATCTCTCAGTTCCACAAAACTGTCATCTTCAACCTAACTAACTTGAGTTATTGCAAGATATTATTTTTGGAAAATGACTCCAATTATGGTGTCTGTACTTGAGAATCTGCTGGCATCAGTGCAAAAAGGCTATAGACTTCAGATAGCTTATCACTTTGACACTAACATGCTTCCATCACTAGAAAGGAAAAAATCTATCTATTAATAAGACAGAGTGATTTGATTCCCTGAGCACTGGTATTTGAGAAAATTAAGATGCAGAGACACTGTGTTTATCAAGACTACAAGAAAACCATACAGTTTTAAATACATTTATCAATGTATTTGCAGTTCCCATTTCATGGTAGGTGAACCAGTAACAAATACTGGGGGGGAAAATTAAACTATATCCAAAGTATTTGCTTCAATACAAAGGGTCTGATTGGAGCTATGCTGATTTATGCCAGCTGTGGATCTGGCTCAAAGTTTTAAAAGCATCAGTTCAGAAGCATTAGCTTTGGACTATTCCGGTTAGTATTTTTTCTTTGCACTTATTTGGATCATATACGTCATTAAAATAACCAAAAACAACGAGAGTCCTGTAGCACCTTAAAGACTAACAAATTTCTGTGGGTATAAGCTTTTGTAGGCTGCAACCCACTTCGTCAGATGCATGAAGTGGAAACCACAGATAGGGGGTATATATATATACATCCGAGGGTAAGGAACATAACAATGGGGAGGGCTAGTGCTAACAAAGTCAATTCAGTTAGGGTAGAGGAGGCCTATTCACAACCGTTGATTAGAAGGTGAGAATGTGTGAACAGTAACAATTACTTCTTGTAATGAGATAACCATTCCAAGTCCCTATTCAGACCCAGTCTGATTGTGTCAGGTTTGCATATGAGTTCCAGCTCTTCAGTTTCTTGCTGAAGTCTGTTTTTGGAGTTTTTTTGTTGAAGTATGGCAACTTTCAAGTCAGCTACAGAGTGTCCTTGGAGATTGAAGTGCTCTCGGACTGGATTATGGATATTACCATTTTTTATGTCTGATTTGTGTCCATTTATTCTTTTGTGTAGTGACAGTCCAGTTTGGCCAATGTACATGGCAGAGGGGCATTGCTGGCACATGATGGCATATATTACTTTAGTAGATGTGCAGGTGAATGAGCTCCTGATGGTGTGGCTGATGTGGTTAGGACCTGTGATGGTGTCACTAGAGTCGATATGCGGGCAGAGTTGGCAACGGGTTTGTTGCAGCGATAGGTTCCTGGGTTAGTGTTCTTATTGTATGGTGTACGATTGCTTGTGAGTATTTGCTTCAAGTTGGGGGGCTGTCTGTAAGCAAGGACTGGCCTGTCTCCTAGGGTTTGTGAGAGTGAGAGATCATCTTCCAGGGTAGGTTGTAGATCCTTAATGATGTGTTGGAGAGATTTTAGCTGGGGGCTGTAGGTGATGGCCACTAGTGTTCTGTTGTTTTCTTTGTTGGGTCTGTCCTGTAGTAGTTGACTTGGGTACCCATCTGGCTCTGTCAATTAAAATAACCACCACAAGAGGGCTCATGTTGTACAGTATTGTGCTGATTGTAAAATCCACATTCCAGGCAACATTTCACAGTTCTTAGGTAATTAATTTGATGGGGGGTTTTTTTTGGGAGGGGTTTCACTTGAGAGATTTTATGGTGCCTGTTTTGGATTATGAAACACTTTCTCTTGCCATATTACCTAACATGCATCTACTTAACATAATACTGGAAATGCATTGTGCTAGGCATTTGCAGACATAATGTTTATCCTAAATAGAGAATGCCAGCCAAATGGGTGGATAAATAATCCATGATTTACTGTCCCAAGATTAAAAGCGAGAAATTCAGACTAGAATTAAAGAGATTGTCTTGTTTTTATTTTTAATGACATTTGTGTGTAAATTTAAGGTTGTGCATGAAAACAGTTCTCCATCAGAGATCATGTTCACATTAAGGACCCCTCCGGTTCATGGATACATTCGGAAGTTTGCGTCAGAAGAAGGTTACCTTGGTGCAGAACAAAAGCCAGTTTTGACTTTTACCCAGCAAGATATTGATGATGGCAACGTTCAGTATGTGCAGACAGTCTCTGACCAGCTACAAGACCATTTTTCGTTGGATGTGACCAATGGCGTCCAAGTGATCAGTGGAATAGAAATCTCTGTAGACATCATCCCTAAGATGATTCCATTAGAAGTGCAGAATTTTACAGTAATAGAAGGTGGTTCTAAAGCTCTTGTGGAAGACTATCTAAAAATTTCTAATCAGCATTTCACAGGACTCAGTTGTGAATTTATTTTAGTTGAGCCACCAAAGAATGGGCATGTTGGAAACTCTCGCTTTCCTGGAGTAAAGTTAACCAAATTTATCAGAAAACAGGTAATATGACTATGATAAGCTTGATCTAAATGCAATTCCTTTTTTGTTTGTGTTTTTTAAAATGCTAATTATTATTTGTATTGCAGTCTCACCTGCAGGTCAGGGTCTCTTTGTGCTAGGCACTATACAAACGCAACAAAAGACCGTCCTTTACCTGAGGAGCTTACGGTTTAAGACAAGATGATAAACAGTCAGAAGAAATGGGGAAGGGAGAATGAGGGAAACAGTGATATATACACGTGTTTTTACTTTGAGCAGGTGTGCCTGCAGCTAGGTGGTTCAGAGTCAGTTAATTTTTAAAAAATGAACAAGATACAAATGACACATCACAATTCCTGAATAGTCATCTGCTTAGCCATCATTGGTGGCATTTTCCTGCAAAAGTCTGGTAGAAGTGGCAGAGTTGAGGGGAGGACATTGTTTTTCAGTCTAGTTCTGAGTGTATGCCAAACTAGTGGCAAGGAAGAAGCCTTGTATGTGCTCACTGGAGAAATGGACAAATATTGGCGTTATTGGTGGAGCAGAGAAAGTGGAGAGTCCATAATAAGATACAAGTACTAATAAGTTTTGTGCAGCCTTAAAAGACTATGAAGAAGGTGAGAAAGCCAGTGGATGGTCTCAAAATGATTCATATATTTTTAAAGCGAGAGCAGACCATTATGATGTTCTAGTCTAATTTCCTGCATAACAATGGCCACATTATTTCACCAAGTGATTCCTCCATCGAGCCATACTTATGGTTGAGCTAGAGCATGTTTTTAAGAAAGACATCATATCTTTATTTAAAGACTTCAAGTGATGGAGAATCCACCCCCGTCCCTTGGTATGAGATGGGAGCAGGGGTTATGACAAGATGCTTTGTGATTCACTAGTTTCAAATAATAATGGTTTGATACTGCAGAATAAAGTACTGAAGGTTTGCAAAGTATTTTCCCCTTTAAAAAAATCTACACTGGAGTTATGGGTGTTAGATGCATATAATAACATATATATTCATTAATACACTTATTTGAAAGTAAAGATCCACATTATGTATTATTTTGATAGGTCATATTCCAATGGGATAACTCCTGCACAAACAAGAATATGTACATTTTTATATTACTTTTCAGACTCCAGAATATGGCAAAGTGTCTTAAATGGCATGGAATGTAATAAACCAACAATTTAAAATGAATATAAGCCTGACAGGTATCTTACACTGCCAATATAGTTGAGGGTCATTTTACAGCTGAATGAAAACTCTCTAATTTGAAAGTTTTTAATATTTAACTTGTTTCAAAATGCACAAACTGAAATTTGTTAACCTTTTAAAAATGTAATTGAATATGGATTTTTAATTATTATGGCCCAAAGAAGAAATTTGACTTTTGGATGCAGATAGTGACGCTTTAAGTTATTTTGCCTCTTCTCTATAAAAAATGAAACATTTAAAAGGGTTCACTTTTGAAAAGCAGTTAACTATGGTTTAGTTACTTTTATATGGGTTCTTTGGGATTTGTTTGTCTCTGACCTTCTAATACAATTGCAGTTGTGCATGTGCCTCACTGTATCTGAGGTTATTTCAGAATAACCAAATGTCCATATGCAATCTGATATGCTAGAGATAGAATAGTGTGTGTTGGAGGAAAAAGAATGGGGTCATGAGGGCTGAAAGTCAATTATTACAGAGCTGGAATGGTTTTTGTTTAAAATGGCTTTTTGTTTAAAATATCAAACAATTTTTGTTTGAATTTCTTTAATTTTCAGTTAATTTATTTTTCAGGTAGAGCAAGAATTAATCTACTATATTCATGATAATAGTGAGGGTCTGACTGACAATTTCACTGTCATAGCAAATAATACAGAACTGTGGAAACAAAGTTTGCCCCAAACTATATTTGTGACTGTCACATCAGTAAATGATGAAGCTCCTGTTATAAGTACAAACAAAATACTTAGGGTAAGTTCTGCATACTTTCATCTTTATAATTTTAAAATCTTCATTTCTAACCTGATAGGACTATAGTAACACAGAAAATAGAGATAGATACGCGTTCCAGATTCCTGGAAATATATGTTATGTACTAAAAGCCAATTATGATGTTTTTAGATACCATAGTGATGGGTTCTGTAAATTGGATACTATGACAGTTCTGTGTAATTATGGGGCTAAATCCTGGCCCTTGCTAAATTTGCTTTGTGCTGTCCTGCTGGTGCAAAGCAGACCTGAGACTTACCTAAGAGGCTGGCTGATGATTCCTTTAGTCTAAGAGGAATCCCCAAATGACCTACGGCTCCTGGATCTGTGCCACCACTTCCTTTTGGACTTGACATGTGGTGGCAAAGGGTGTATGGCTGGAGCACTGCTGTGTTTTAACATTTCCTGGCAGGAGTACTGGCAGCTTGGATGCAGTTAGTAGAGCAGTAAGTCCAGAGCAGAGTAATAGAACATAAGTCAGAGCAGTCCTGAGGCACTGGCCCTTGCAGGCCTCGGGATTGAGGGACCAGAAAGGTGGTTTCAGATGATCTTTGCACCATCCCTTGGATTCTGCGCCTAGCAGTCCTGAGCTGTTCATGAGGATCAGGCCTGTTGTGATCAGTTGTGCTCTTTGTCATGTGTCTGTATCTCAGATCTCTGTATCTCTGTCATATCTCTGTATGTATCTCATATCTCTCAAAGTCAGTGAGGATAACATAGGTGTAAGAGAACAGAATTTCACCCAAATAGGAGATATGAAAATTTCCCTCAGAAATGCAGATTTAAAAAAAAAAGTCCCTAATAAAAATAAAATAACTTATTATACAATTAGGATCCAAAATAGAACTGCTCATGGTGGTTTTATTAGAGAGACTGGAGCTACTACTGTCTGTTACTGTAGATTTTTTTGGTGTCAGGGCCGTTAATTATGAATTAAAGATAAATTCTGAAACATCCAAAGTCTGCTTACTTTGTATAATTCCCAAAGAACTTGTGGAATTGGAAGATTGTAGAATTGGTCTAATTTTTTCTTCTAGTAAAAGAAAATGATCGCATTTAACCATTCTATCTTGTAAAGACTAAGGGATGGTTTCTTCTCATACCTATTTCACATTAGTGTGGCTCCATTCACCTCAATGGTACAACTGCAGATTTACATCAGTGTGAGAAGATTATTATATGTATTACAATTGTATTACCTTATCCTAGATACTGTAGAAACATAGGAGACAGTCTTGCCTCAAAGAGTAGATGACTGGTGACTAAAACAAACGGGGCTAGGGAGGAGCATAGATAATAATAAAATGATATTGATCAGCTTGAAAAACGGTGGTCACGGCAAATCAGCTGTCTAACAGTAAACTAACTGCAAGTTGATTGTAAGCATCACATCAGAGAAGAGTTTTTTTAAGGAGGGATTTGAAGGAGGATAATGTAGATATTAGCCCTAATACACCATGGTGCAATTTACAAATTATGACACTTAAAACATGTTTGCATTTATTCTAGAGTATGAATTGTATTTGAGTGTTGTGTAGACAGAATGAGTAATGTAGAGATTACCACATTTTAGCATCACCCATAACTCTTTTCACAGAAGAAAAGAAAAAAGGAGAAAGAATATAATACTTTGTACTAATCCGTTTTGGCAGTGTTGAGCTTCTTAGCGATGGCATTTACCCACTAAAGGCATCCACACAGCAGTGCACCACAGATATTAGGCTTATACACCATTCAGAGTCCTGACAGCTTGGCAGTTTGTTCCAAGAAGGAGTCAAGTATTACACAGTAAAACTCCTGCAGGGGAGGATAATTATCCACTGGTGGTGCTCTTCAGGCATCACCATAGCAGGCATTAACTATAATCTAGTAGTACACAAGAGGGTAGATGTCCAGCAAGACTACTTCTGATTTCTCTTTCCTTGTGTATAATTGCTTGGAAGAATTATCCTTTGACAGAATTGAGATCCAGCCACATAGCACTTTGATTTTTTAAAATGATTGTTAAGACCAGGCTTCTCAGGAACACATTAAATTGCTCGACAGACCCAAAATTACCTTGATTTTAAAAAATAAATAAACAGATAACACAACTTTTCAATCTGTTCCTGAAATATGTCAGTCATCCAGAATGTAGATGAAATGCTATCCACTCAACTGGGTAGCCTGCCTACACCAAACCCAGGGTTCTGTATTCATGACTGTGGTTTTGCTTGTCACACTTGACCCTTTACTGTGATTACATGCTCTGTTCTTAGCAGAGAATTGTAATATAGAAATACTGCATTTCTGAGAGTTATGTGCACACTAAACAAAGCTGGAGAATCTGATTTATTCCAACCAATCACTTTAAAGCAAGCTGAATGCCCAAAATAGATGGAAAAAATGGATTGCAAAGATTTTTTTTGAACCTGCCGCCTGGCTCAGTGCTGACTGTTATCATCAGCTGGGAGTTCCCAGGCATTGCTTACCTAGGGTGAAACTTTCCAGGCTGTGCTTGCCCATCCAGGACATCTTGTGTTGTTAGCTGTTGAATTTAAACCTGTTGTAGTAATCTATGTATTTTTAGATACAGTAGCTCTGTCTTAACTTAATTCCTTGTTAGAGATACGAAGTAAATGTACAAAGTTGAATGAAAATTCTCTGAAAACCACCTTGTTGACTTTATTGCAAGACTTTGTCTAGAGGATAACTTTTTATAGAAAAAACTTTTGCATTTTGAGCAATAGATTTGGTCATGTTTCTTACTACAGAGTAAGGTCCTAATCCTGCAAACACTTGTGCGTGTTATAATTTTACACACTGTTTACCTCAGTAGGACTCCTCACATTGCATAAAGCTAAGCACCTGAGCAAGTTTGCAGGATCGGGGTGTAAAAGAACAGCTAAGTCAATAACAAAACTGAACAAAAAAGTTAAAGTATCAGATCTCTTTATGAGCATCTATTACCAACAGATGGCTCCTAGGGAAGTAAATGTTGGTGATCTCCAGATGAATGTCAAAGTTAAATTTTTGGCTTGTCATGGGACTTTTTGCCGCACATAGCAAACTGTCAAACTTACCCACCCACTTCAGCTCCAATTTTCCCACATCTGAGGCCTCCTCAACATTCTGTCTTTAAACCACAGTGTTTATGATTAGTATCAGGGTGGTAAATAGAGAAGGGTCTTTTCCCCCTCAGTGTTTGGGTGAGGAGATTGTTTTGGTTTTTAAAGAGATGGGAGCTATTGGATTTTCCTCATTTTTTGAACTTCATCATCATTCTGAAATATATGCATGAACATAACAGATTTGAAAAGTTGCATTAATACTAGAAACATAGTCTTTAATTTCACTTTGTAACTTAAAACCATAAACAGTCTACACAATTCCAAGGGAGTTGCTAGGACTTTGAGCTCAGTACAACAATCAAAATATAGAAACCCTATCAGATACTGGCTAATGTGGGCTTAATTTCATCCTTATTTATGACAGCACTTAAGTATATATTATACATTAAGTGCATATTTAAAACCCATTTAATTCATTGTGTCTTAAACAGAAGCTTTTAAAGTTAAGCATGTTTTTAAGCAGAGAGGGTTCAGGTTGGGGAAAATCAAAATCCTGACTCTGTTAGTCCCATTTATCTATGCACTAAAGTAAGATTTAGTAGTGGTTGGTAGTAAGGTGTGGCTGTACCTAAGTGTAGCCACAAGGGGACTATATTTTCATGTATGTGGAATTTTTCTTTTCAAAATCAAACAATTATTATCCTTCTTTTTAATTAATTCTGCTTAACAGGATATGAAAATAACTATGTATATAGAATAATGTATATAGAATAAAGAGTAAAAAGAATGAAGAAAAGAAGCACAGCTAAGCCTAATGAATAATAACTGATATCTATAAGCAGAAAACTGTGGATTAGGTCAACAGGGTGTTTTTCATTTCTTAGCAAGCCAGGTCATGAACCTTCCTGTATCCTATAGTAGTGGAATGTGTTAGGCAAATGCAGAATTAGTCCAAAGCTGACATCTCGGAAGTTCTGCATACATTTTTCTTTCTTTTCTTAAAGAAAACTTTGATCTCTACCCTACATGAAGCAAACAGATGTGGGAAATAAGCCACTTTGTAAAGTATTTGCAGTATTTCAACTGTTTGCCTCCTTACATTCCATTTTAGCTCATGGATCTCTTTTCATTCCTCATGTATCACATTACAGCACACAATATCTTAACACATAGTGTGCACACAAAAAGGCATTGTGTGTAAGCATGCTGGGAGGCATGGAATAAACAGTATCTGTATAGTTAAAAAGCCCTATTATTTCTTAAGTTAATAAGAGGAAAATTCATAAGCCATGCAGGGGTTAGCCTTGGAGTTACAGATGGCTACACATTTACATACTCCTTTGTAAATATTATCCCTAGTGTTTTATCATTTATATGCAATATATTATATATTTTTTCTCTATACAGGATGATGTGGTATAAAAGTGTTATTGGCATGAGTTTGGGGGCTGCAGACAACAAAACAGGTGGCAATAAAACCTTTATATGGTTTTATATTATTGTTATATTATTAAAAGGCATCATTTATCATCGGTTATCATGATATGACTTCAAAGATAATATCTTCAAAAAATGGCCACATCCCCTCACCCCCCCAAAAAAAATTTAAAAAGCTCACACTTCTGGGGAGAAAAGGCTGAGCTGTTGCGATCAGGAAGAAATCTCCAATATTTATTTTTAGGAGACATGAAATAACTTTTGTCAAGGATATTTTTTCCCCCATTAGACTGCTAACATAACATTACCACCAAATAGCTACTGATGATGAATTAGAGAGCAGGAATTAGGCAGAGGCAAGAAAAGCCAATGGAATCAAATGCAATATGATATTATTAATACACTAAAAGTCAGATATCTGTTCTGCACCTGAAGTAGAACTGTTGATTATCAAAGATTTTATATTACAAATCAGCTGTTCATGGGATGAGTTGATGTGCATGTGTTGAATACCTATGGACTTGATTTCAGTTTATAATAGATATGTCCTATCCTGGGCTCTCGGCACCATAGCCAATAATTAAAAGTGCAAAGAGGTCAAAAGTAAAGTCAACAGTTGCTCTTTACATCCAAACCAGAAAATAACTGCCCAGAATTAAATGAAGCCCACACAATGATCCCCTTCTCAGACATCAGTCCTTATACTGCTCTTGTCTGCCCCAAAACCTGGGTAAAAGAGAGGGCCTTACCACGTGCCCTGAAGACACAGAGATACATTCCTTGCACTAGAATTGCTAGAATTAAAGTAGTGGATTTTATGCTGTGTTCACAAACACCAGTTTTTTGTTTCAGTTTAGGGTTTGATTCTATGAAGTGCTGAGTAACTCTCAGAGGTGTTGAGTATCTTCATCTCCCAGTGAAGTCAATACTCCAAGAGCTTTACAGGATTGAGCCTTTGGTACATACTTGAGCAGATGGGAGATGAAAGAAAATATTCAGTTTAAAAAAGTTTTAAAAAGTTGCCTTTTTATTAGGGGTCGTATTACTTAATGTGTTGTCTTTTTTATGGCCCAAATCTGTGCTAGGGTTGCCAACTTTATAATTTCTGAAAACTTGACCCCCTTGCCCCACACTTTTCCCCGAGGCCCATGGCCCCTGCCCCGCCTCTTCCCCCGGGTCCTGCCCCTGCTGTGCCTCTTTTCTCAAGGTCTTGCCCCCACTTGCTGCTCTCCCCCCACTGTCGCTTGCTGTTCTCCCCCCTTCTTCATCGCTCGAGCCTCTCCACCTCCTCCCACCCCCAACTGGTCCCACCCCTAACTGGTCTGCTCTGGGGCTGGGACAGGAGCTGCAGCCTGATGTGGAGCCTGCTGCCTGCCTGCCCACGAGATGCAGGTCGTTGGCGGCCCCAGCTGAGCAGGGCCTGGTGCGGGTTGATGATCTGGCACATCCCCCTCTCTCCATGGTAACTGGACATTTGGTGACCTATCCATACATCAGACTGGACACTGCCAGGTTCCTTTTACAGCTAGACTTTCTGGTCGAAAACTGGACATCCAGCAACCCTATCTGTGACATATCCAGCACCATTTATTGCAGTGGAAGTTGAGGGCACTGAATGTTTTGCCCATAGTGAAGATCATGGCACTAACACTCCACGAAAATACAATTGCTGCATTTGTAAGAGTACAGACACTGTCAGACAAAAAACACATTTGCACTGCTATCTTAAATACTGATTTACCCAGGATGGACTTGATGGTGTTTCATAGGACACAGGTCTGGAGGAGACTTCCTGAATTACCAAATCCAGTTCCCTGCTGTCACAGGTAACCAGTTTAAGAACAGGATTATATAATGTATCAAGCTCCATCTGAAAACTAGTTAGGTTGTTTGTTAGTGTTGCTTGATAGCTTGTAGCTTGAAATAATTTCAGAATGTTAAATACTAAGAAACTATATTGGATTACAGGGTTACCTGTTTTAGCAACATGAGATACAGTGAATCAATCCAATCCATGTAATTTTTTCTTTGTCTGTTTTTTGTTTTTTAAGGTTTGGGTGGGCTCAGTTACTGAAATAACTGTTGATGACCTCTGTGCAGAAGATAAAGACTCCTCACCATCAAAGCTAGTGTACTCTATTACCCCACCTAGCAATGGCCACTTGGCTCTTAAGTCTTCTCCAAACAAAAGCATCCTTAATTTTACCCAGGCTCACATAATGGAAGGACAACTGGTGTTTGTACACAACGGTAGGTAGTTCTAAAAATAACCCATTCTGTCGGTGGAATATTCCCACATGGGGATATTCTGTTATGTAATTGTATAGGGATATTCACATATATAATCCTATGGGGATATTCTGGTAACATAATGTAATTTTAGAAGCACTAATTAAGTGATGTATAATTTCACAAGCAAAACAAGGAAGGGCTCAGGTCATTACTTGAGTGGGTAACCTCCAGCAAACACCTAGGTGTTGCAGGAAGTAGTATGGTAATTGAGTAGATTTATTTTATTATTATTATTATTATTATTATTTGTATTACCATAGCACCTAGAAGCTTCAGTCATTGATCAGGATTCCATCGTGCTAGAGGATGTACAGACATAGAACAAAAACCAGTCCCGTCTCCAAAGAGCTTACAATTTATGTATAAGAGACAACAGCTGGATACAGGCAGACCGGTGGGAAGTACAAGGAAACAGTGACACAATATTGGTCATCATGGTAGACATTGGTCTCAGCACAGCAGCAGCCAAGTTTCTGTCAATTTTTCTGTAGGATTCACTGCAAATGAGAGTTTTAAGAAGGCTTTTGAAGGTGGATAACGAGCTAGATGTGCAGATGTATAAGGGAAGATTCTCCCAGATGTGAGGGGCGGCATGGGTGAAAGCATGAAGATGCCTGTTTGAAAATTTAACAAGTGACCAATGGAGACTGATACCATGAGCTGATTGGAGATGGAAGTCGACATCTCAATATTCAATGAGAGATGATAGGTAGAATGGGGATAGGTTGTGAAGGGCCTTGAAAGTGAAGTCAAATTGCTTATGTTTGAGATGATAAATGCAAGGAGAGGGATGACATGGTAAAAGCAACAGGTTGGGAAATGGATATAGCATTCTTTAGTTGTTCTTTAGTTCCTCTTCTAAACTCTTGTGAATGGTTGCTGTGTGCTGTTTGTCAGCTGCTGCGTTTCACTCAGAGGTGGCTGCATTTCTGTAGTGGGTGAAATGATTTTTCTGTATAGTTCATATTTCAATGTGTATTGTAAGAAAGGGTATAAACAAAACTTTGTTAAGCAACTTGGCTACCTGCTGAAATGTCCAGTTTAACATTTAAAATGTCTAGTTTAAATTATAATTTATACAAAGTCTCTCCATATTCTTTTATGCTCTTTAAATTTAACATTCCATTATACATGCAAAGTCAATTCAAGAACTGTTGTTCTCCACCTGGTCAGAATAGCTGTATAAATCTTCCATTTCTGTTCTTTTAACAACAGTGGTAGGACCTTAGAATGTATGGCTAAGCTGCATTATTACTCAGTTATATTTCTGATTATTCCACTCTGTGGTCAAGTATCCTTATAAATACAGTATTTAGTTTCAGTTCCTTGTATTTACCTTCTCTTTCAGCACAGGTGTGTTTCACTAACTTAATAGCATAAGCATATTTGATTTTAAACATTAGCCTTACTACTTCTCTTTCTTTTCTAACAGAATTGCCCATGAAATAAACCCTGTCACTAAAGTTTATAGTATTTTGCCCAAAGTTGACTTCCCTTTTATACACATTTTAATTATAATAATAGATTCTATGAAGTTCTCCTTTTTACTTCTGGATTTGGCATACCATATAATATCAATGTCTGTGTCAAACTGTACTGCAGTGGCTCAAGTGTGATACCAACTTCAGGGCAGACTGTTAACAAGCAGGGCACAAAACCCAAATTGGTTGTGAGTTCTATACTTAGATTTCACCAACCATTTATCCAATGTAAACACCTCAAGTACTAGAACAGCCTTGCCACTGGGTCATAGACAGTCCCCTTGGGTACTCGGCTCTGTCCTGCCACCCAGTTAAGCTTATCTTTGTGATAGATAGAGGAAAAGGGGAAGTCTCTTTAGCTGCGCCAGTAGTACACTTTTTTGAAAGGCTACAACTAGTCTGAGTTTCCTCAGACTATTGAAGAAATTTAGCTATTAGACCGTGGATTTTTATTCTCTCAACACTCTGTTCTAACTTTAACAAAAGTCCTTCATACCTGGGCAGTTATTAAATAGAAATAACTTGTAAATTTGAGGCCTTAGTTACTACAATGTGTTAAGTGTTTGGCTTCCTTTCTGATGGCAGGTGCTATATGTAGTTCCTAATTTGTCTGCTGCTTAACCACAAACCACATGTTAAAAGCAGATTTTCAGGAATGCAGTTCAGCGAAAAACAGATCAATGATATTCTGCCTCATGCTTCCCCTGCGTGATGTCAGGCTTCTCATGAGGCAGTGGAGGACCTCCACTTCACCACTTGGCTTGTTCCTGGGTCTCTTCCTGATGAAGCCAGAGAGAGGGTCATTTTCTCTACTTGCTCATTATTGCTGCTGCAAAGAGAATGCATGTACAATGAGAAAGGCGCAGGAATGAGTCACAGCTGTCAAGGTGGCTCTGGGGAGGATGCCACAGGAATAATGTTTCCAGTAGCCAACTTCATCCAGAAGAGTAGGGTGGGTTCTATAAGGCTGTTACCACCTCTTTTCCTAGCCTTACTACTTCTCTTTCTTTTCTAACAGAATTGCCCTTGAAATAAACCCTGTCACTAAAGTTTATAGTATTTTGCCCAAAGTTGACTTCTCTTTTGCACACATTTTAATTATAATAATAGATTCCATGAAGTTCTCCTTTTTATTTCTGGATTTGGCATACCATATAATATCAATGTCTGTGTCAAACTGTACTGCAGTGGCTCAAGTGTGATACCAACTTCAGGGCAGACTGTTAACAAGCAGGGCACAAAACCCAAATTGGTTGTGAGTTCTATACTTAGATTTCACCAACCATTTATCCAATGTAAACACCTCAAGTACTCCTCCAATCCTTTATTACCTCAGCGGCAGAAAGGAGGGAGTACTGAGAAGGATACAGAGTAAAGAACTATGTCTTAGAGATTATCCAGAATGCAGCAAAAAGTTAGTAATTTTAGCACTAGTGACCTTTGGGAGATTTTGACTTTTTTGTTAAACCCCTGCAATTGAGGTAGAAGGGTGCTGTCCTAGGTTTGAGGAACTGAATCCTTCGTCACTTTGATCTCAGAAATGACAAATGCACATCTGCAGTCATGGGAAAGTAACATAGATAAAAATATTTGCACCCATTTAGGCTGTGAAACTTAGTCTGTAACAGTTCATTTTCCAGTAACCAGTGG
Organism: Emydura macquarii macquarii; assembly: GCF_026122565.2. Lineage (NCBI taxonomy): Eukaryota > Metazoa > Chordata > Testudines > Chelidae > Emydura > Emydura macquarii. The sequence goes on along the minus strand of NW_027131245.1, from coordinate 102,646 downwards.
TGTGGAACCTACTGCATGTCTGGAGTGTACTGCTACACAACTCTTCTCTTCAGTCTCCCTCTCAGCCCAGAATCACATCAGTTACATCAAAGAGAAAAAGGATACCTATTCTGCTTTCTCCCATTTTGGTTCCCCTTCCACCTGCATTTTTCTCTCCTTCACCCTGGCCTATGGCTTGGAAGTGTTCCTCCTATTCTCAAACTCTAACCTCAGTCTGACCCTGGAGCCTGTCAAGACCTGACCTCCCCTCAATATCTCTCTCACTGCTTTCATCTCCCTCATCTGGTTTCCCGCACTTTACCTTCAGACATACTGTTCTTGTCCCAGTCTTCAGAGCCTCTTTCTTGGCCATGCTTGCCTTGCCAGGTGTGGCATATAACCTCTCTGTGTTCCTTATCTCCAGTCTCCTACTGCTGTTTTGTTAATTTTCTCTCCACTAACCATCCCCTGCATCTGCAGCAATTTGTCTTCTGCTCCCTCCATTAGCTGGAGCTTCTTTTACCAAGGTGACCAATGATCTTTTACTGTCCAAACCTCCCATTCCTTCCCTCTTTCATCCATTATGCCATTTTTATACTATTGATCATTCCATCCTCCTGGGAGCTCTTGCAACCATCCCTAGGCACTAGTGACTTAGTTATTCTAGCTCTTGGTTAGTCTCTCTGACCACTCTTTCAGTGGCTTATCCTGTCCCCGGCTCTCTTGATGTCCTCTTGGCCCACTATGCTTTTCCCTTTGGTATCACACAGCTTTGATTAATAACTCTATGTTGTGAGTCATAAATCTACATCTTCATCCTCACCTTTTCCCTCTCTCTTCAATATTGCATCATCTGTCTCTTTCACATCACATCTTGGTTGTCCTGTCACCAGCTCAAACTCAGCATAGTGAAAACTGAACTTCTCCTTTCTTCCTTACCTGGCCTAGTCCTCTCTCCTCTGTCATGGTCAGCCTTCCACCATTCACCCTACCCAGATTAGCAATCTCTGTCATTTCTGTTCTCCTTTCCCTCCACAGAATCTGCCACTAAATCCTCCCACTATTTTCCTCTCTAACATCACTGAAATCAATTTGTTCCTTTCCATTTTCCCAGCCCAACCCAGTAAGATAATCTCTTACTGCAAAATTACAACCTTCTCTCTGACCTCCTTTCTTGCCACTTCACCTTTTCTTCATTCTGATCAAACTATTCAATTGCCCCTTATAATAAAAACAATAGAATACTACAATAACGTTAATCAGTGAATAGGAGCTGGCTGTCCATGCAGCTCTTTACGGCCTACCTTTGCTCCCATAATAAACTTCTGTGAGGCACTTGATCCACATTAACCAGAAAGAAAGGGAAGCTCAATAAGCCTTTTTCTCCTCACCTGAGGCAAATGTCACCTGTCAGCCCTTGTGAATCTGCAGCCGGCTGTGCATTTTTATCAAGAGAAAACACTGGAAAAGTTAAAGCTTTAAAAATAAAAATGATGCAGCTTGAACTTCTGGAGCTGATATTCTGTGTAGCTGATTTTGAGGGTCCTCCTTGGGGAAGTCATTAACTATGGTCTCAGACCCAACATTGATTCTTCTGATATGTTAATTTGTAACTTGTCAAAAAGTGCTGATTATTACATGAACGTGTGTAGTGATCTCATCTCCTTAGAAGATATACATTCATATAGCAACGTCAAAGAGCTAAATGAAGTGTAACAGGCAGATACTTAATAAATGTTAACAGCTATTGACAGCAGTTAACATTTTTAATTTTTTATTGACCCGCTTCTTAAAAAAAATCTTTGGGCCTCCTACTCATGACTTGTTCAGCAGGTTACAGGCAGTGCTGTGCACCTGAGAGCATCAGAATAGGAAAGCACTGCAATATAATTTTACAGTATTCCAATTCACATGCCATTGTTGGGACATATTTTTCAGTCAGTAAAGCCAGAGTAAATCCGGGCTTGGAGATTTTAAAGAAGAAATGTATTTCTTTCTAGCCTCACACTGGCTGTATAATAGTTTAGGCTGCAGCTGTATGTCCTCTTCAGTGAGGCTATCTTGAAGTGAAATGTTTTTTAATTGCTGCAGAAAAGAAGAAAGCAGCTTAAACTCAGAGCTGAGTCATTTCAACAAGCATACTCCTTAGCTAATGCCATTATAGTTGTTTTACTGCAAAACCTGCATCTGGGCCAGATCACTATTTTAATGATAGAGTCACTGCTGAGGTAAAAAGAAGGGAAGAATAAAGAAGTTAAGGGCCAGATATTCTTTTAGTGTAAAATGGCATAACTCCATTTGCACCAGTGGAGGATCTAGCCTTAAAAAGGTAAACTGAACTCAGTAGTTTTTATTGTTTATGATCTCTGCATTGAGCTTTAATTTAACTCTTTGATGTTCAGATACAAAGGTAAAATTGGAAGTGACTTCAGTGGCATTGCTTTGTTTTTATCGGGGTGTAAGTGAGAACAGAATTTGTCCCAATGTGTATTCCCACCATATTCTGAATAAATAACAAGATATTTTTAATTAATATTTGAATGTATAAGAAAGTGATTATTTTTGTTTTCTTTAGGAGCAATGTCTGGAGGCTTCAACTTTCAGGTTACAGATGGTTTGAACTTTGCACCTCGACAAATTTTTAGTATCACAGCTCAGACTCCAATTATCAGCCTAGAAATAAACAAAAGATTGGGAGTGTTTCCAGGTATGGATTTGGCTATCACGTTACTTTGATTCAATTTATTTGAAATAATTGCATAGGAAATAATGCGTACAATTATATGATAGATATCTATCTGGCTATAAAATAAATAGCTGTAACTACACACATATTTGCATTTGTTGTATGCAATGTTGTTTTAACCGTGTTGGTCCTAGGATCTTAGAGAGATAAGGTGGGTGAGGTAATATTTTTTATTGGACCAACTTCTGTTGGTGAGAGAGACAAGCTTTTGAGCTTACAGTGAGACCTGAAAAAGAGCTCTGTAAAGCTCAGAAATTTGTTGCTCTCGCCAACAGAAGTTAGTCCAGTAAAAGATATTACCTCACCCACCTTGTTTCCTATATATCTAAATTTGTAATTTTTAAAACCACAATTGAATTCATTTGTCAAGTGTTTAATTTATTGATATAGGTATTAATATATGTGCACATCAATATCACCTCTAGTATTGTTACATCTAAACACAGGAGATTACTAAACTGAATTAATTGCAAAATTCTTCTTTAGGTTCATAGAAGCTACTGGTGTAAAGTGCCTGTTAGAATATTGAGCCTGTCTCAACTGCTTTTAGGTTATACAAACAGAGTAAAGTTTAATGCCCTCAGGGTTCTGAATAGCAACATTGATACTAACCAATGTGCTGGTCCACTTAGTTGCTGCTTGAGAAAGTTATGAAAAGCAGCAGACCTACAGTTGTCTTTCTGGTGGCTGAGGAAAACAGAACTGCTTTGGTTTATATTTGAAAGTTTATGTTTACAACCATAAGAGCCAGCAGCTTCAAATGAGAGCTTTTTAAATAAAAACCTTAATCCTGAAGGAATTGATGGATGAGAAGCTGCACACCAGAGAAGTTTTGTACTCACCACTGGCAAGTAGACAAGTTTCAAGCTCTGCTGTAGCACAGTTCTGCCCAAGAGTGATTCCCGGATGAGACATAGCACAACACCAGACACTGACTTCTGGAAAGATCCCAGGTTTAACTCTTGTAACTCTGACTCACATCTTGTTACTGGAACCTAAGACATAAAGATAGGTCTCTACCAGCACTCCTGCCTGTTACACCTTTTATATAGATTGTATGTTGCCTAAACTGCCTTTGTCTTTCAGAGAAAGTTGTACATCAAGGCAGGGAGGGATTCAGTTTTGGAGAAATTGCACTGCAGCTATTCACCTATATCTGTTGTGTTAATCTAGCATAAGAGAAATATTTAAATGTGTTAGCCTTTTAAAACATAATTCTCATAAATAAAGCCTCATAACACAAACCACTTAAAAGAAACAAAAAATTAGGTTATTACAGTATGGTCTTGTAATTCAGTCAGTATAAATGTGATTAAAATAAATCCACTTACAAGACCTATTAATCTGTACCACGCCTGTCTGGTGTTTTTTAGTTTGTAAGGTTGCCTCAGGCACAGGGTTTACAGGAATTTCTACTGTAAACCAAAGATAATTATGAGAAAAATATGCCTGACACATTTTTGTAAGAAGAGTCTCTAGACTTTCTGACAGCTCTCAAGTATGGAAATATATTTCTTTCACCATCTGCTCAGCTTGCCGAGCTTTTATTTTACTGATCTAGTAAATATGAGAGAGAGAGAAATTACGCTAATTATTTTTACCCTTTGGTTGACCTGAACTCTTCATTTTTTTTCCATTCTCCCTCTCTATCTTTTTTTGCCACCTGCTCTATAAAAATGGAAAAGCTTGCTCCTAAACATTGAGATTTTCTGTACTGATGTACATTAAATCTTTTTTCATTCAGCTTTTCTGAACCACAGCACTTTTGACTATTCTGAAAGGGGTTGTGCCTAGAGCAGTGGCACTGTTCTTATTTCTTTTTCACTAGCTTCTCTCCCACCAATATATATTAGTCACTATCTGGTTACATTTTATGGGGTTGAAGGAAGCCTCACTGTTGACGGCAACCTAAGGAATTTTGCTCTTTGGGCAGGTGAAGTCTGGACACATTGTAGAGCATGTGTTTGGGCTTCAAAATTGTGCATTAGCTACTCTGCTCATGCTTTATGACATATGGTTCATGTCTACCAGCTCTGGGAGGAGGGTTGCTGCAGAGGGAGAGATTTCAAGTCATTAAAAAAGTGTCTGCACAGAACTGTCTGGAGTAAGAGGGGTGGCTCTCAAAAATAAATATTTAAGAGAAGTAATGTCCTGAAGAACTGAGTGAGCCTGAGTTACGCTGAGATGAAAACACAGTTTTAATAATAGTGATACACAAAAAGAATTGCCTGAACCAGTCCGTGGTGGGATCATCCACAACTCTAGCTATTTTCTGGTCTACTATTTAATTGGCTAGGGAGTGGGGGATGATTTGCATAAAAACGATGCAGTTATTGAGAAATAACTACATTGTGCGGATACATTTCTTCTGATTGGCTATTGACCTCTACTCATCCATATGCCCACAGCAGTCATGGCCACTTTACATTCTTGCGTCTCTCCTTATCGCATTATCCAGAGGAAAAGGAGAAGGAAAAGGCAGATAGAAGTGGAGAGATGAAGAAAGGGAGAATATTTAAAATACACATAATTTAAAAAACCCTACCTTTAGGAGCATGGCTAATGTTTCCTAAGCATTGTGTATGTTGAGAGGCACAGATGTTATAGGAGGGAGTCGGAGGAAAGTGGAAAGATCAGGAAGATCTCATTTTAGCATAACAATAACTCAAGGGAGCTCAGTTTCAAAGTATATGCAGTTTGAGCCAGGATACCGCCATTGCCTTGTAAATAGGGAGAACCCTTAACGTACCATCTAATTAAAACATTTCTTTTCTTCATATATTATTCTGCATTTTTCATGTGCAAAGATTATGTTTTACTAGAGACTGGTTGATGATTCAGGGTCCAAGGATATATATTACTAGTGTCCAAAATGATATATGTATACCCATAAATGCTTGTTGTTCAAGGGAAAGCTAAACCTGGAGGGGAAGGAGACATGGGAAATTCATGAGACCATTCTTTATTGTAATTTATGGAAAACTATTGCACTATAGGTTTTAAGAACAAAAATACATTTCCTTTCTTGCAAGCTGAAGTGTTTGTGTTCTTAAATTTACTGGGTCTGATTTGTGAAAAGAGGTGATGTCAAAAGGAAAACATTATAAGAAAGTTTTAATGACTAGATTAGTTGTTTCAGAAGTATGTATTCTAAACAGAACAAAATGTTTAATGTTGCATGGCAATGTTCACTGGACAAAGCTGTGTACATGGCATTTGAAGATTGTGTACATTTTATTGTCACGTTCACTCTTTTACAGAGTCACTAGCTCTGTTCTTTTGTCACAACTATTCTATACATTGTCTTAGTTTGGCTCATTCCAGGGTTCCTTTTGATAACCTATAATTCAGTGGGCATCGGTTGTTGTAGTACTATGTACCCAAAGGATTTTTGGTCTTCTCCGTATCTGCATGTGTTTTAATATTAGTGAAATAAATCATTATGAAGATACATTTTCCATTTCACACCACTGTGGTGATTGTGTAGTGCTTTTGGGTTTTTTTAACTTTTTTTCAGTGTTTTATGTTTAATTGAATTTGGTGGATGACCTCAGTGCTCTAGAATCATTGGTATGAGCAAAGTGCAGTGCAGGCTACTACAAAAATACCTTCTGCCAGTTCGTCGCAGTCCTCTGGGCTGCAAAACCTTTGCTGTAATAGGACCTGTCGTAAGCAGAGCGTGCTAATTACCCTGAATTGGCTGGGCCTGTGGGGACTATCATATGCATTTTCATTTGTGCTCTCAGTCAGAATATGAATCCAGGTCTCCAGGGGTAAAAGCCTAGGGACCTAACTTGCCAACTGTGTCTAGTTCCTTAATTTTTAAAGTTACATGACCTTTGTGGGAAATTGATATCTTGAGATTGTGTGTGCTGGTGGTACCTGTAGTTTTTTCATAAATATATAAATAAAAGCTACTGTATGTGAGCTTGCCTAATGACAGTGCTCTGCATTTGTTATGGGACAACCTTATTCTTTGAGGATTGAGAGATGAGAATTAGGAAGACAGTCAAACAGCTAATTTTATAAAGTGCTCTGTAAATGATAAGTAATGTAATTAGATTATGGGCTGAGTGGTGTATATGAAAGTTCTCCTTGGATGAAAAATCTACATTGCTGTAAACTTGTATTATTTTTAATTATTATTTAGGGTCTAGGAAACTTATTTCAGCTCATGATCTGAAAGCTGTAACCAACGATGTAGCCAACACAGGAAACAGAATGATCACGTTTACAGTTGTCAGAGCCCCAAAACTTGGCAGACTGGTCAGAACAGACTTTGACAACACTTCACGGGATATTTCCACTTTTACCCAATCTATGGTAAGCATTCATGTTACAGAAGTTCCATTGGCAGAGTGTTATTGTAAAGTGCATCCCGGTTACACAGTTTTTGCCCAGTCCTTTTACACTTGTTTTAGTTCCAGGCATGTGTCCCATCACAATTTTATTGCCAAATTTAGCTGTGTCATTCAATATCTGGCACTTTGAGAAACCCCTGCTCTCCCTATTGGATGTTGGTGACGTCTGAACAATTTGCACTCTCCTGTTTTGGTTGTAATGGTATTTGTTTAACTAAGATGGACTTTTCCAGTGTCTTTACACTGAATCGGGTGATTCAGTTTCACTTCCTGGTTTCTCGCTCCTCACTACTGCAAAGGTTGGAAACCCTTGCTCTTGAGGGAAGAAGTCAACCAAGAAGTCCCTTGTGGTGTTTAACATGAAACGTCATGATCACTTAGGGCTGGACCCAGACCCATTGATGTCAGTAGGAATCTTTTTGTTGACTTCAGTGAACATTAGATTAGGCTCTAAAAGAGCATCAGTGATGGACCCTCCCCCGAAGGAAACTCATGGAACTTCCATGAAGAACTTTATAGGGGTGGCTGCTACTAAAAGAGAATTACTGATTTATTTGAGTAAAGCTTCAGGACATTTTACTCTCAGAGAACATTCCTTACAGCAAGATTTAAGGAGCTCAATCTATGTAGTTTATAGAACAGAAAGTTTAGCGGTGACTCGTTCATCATCTAGAAGTACCTATGTAGAAAAAAGATATCAGATAGAAGACAACCACATAATCTAGCAAACAGAGTCATAACAAAGCCCTGTGGTTGGAAGTTGAAGTTTGACCAATATATAAAACTGGAAATAAGGGGTAAATTTTAACAGCAGTTACTAACAATTTACTAAGGAATGCGGTGGATTGTCTATACACAATTATGTACTCGCATCAAGGAATGCCATAGCTTAGGTTGCACATGTAATTTTTAATCTGTTCCCTTGTGGATATGATAGTTTTTAAATGTTATTTATCAAATAATACTTTGAAATATCATGCAGCTTCTTCCTATAACCTTAGCGGTTACAAACTTGTATTCCTCTCTAATGCCTATGTACCTAACAGATTGCATAAGGATTAACCCAAAGTTTTGTCTGTCTCTCTTTTAGGCCTTATCTATTCTTGAGAGTTTTTGTCTTGTCTCCAACAAGTGCAGCTACATTAGTGTAGCTGTATTGCAGATAAGGCTCAGGTGTTTTAACCATCATCATCTAACCTTAGTGGGGAAATGGGGAAAGAGAAGGAAAACATTATGGTGGGAAATAGTCTCACCTGGCTTGGCTCAGTGTGTTTTAGCCATATGGGAGGATGCTAAATATCAATGAAAAAGGTAGCAAATATAGTTGATAACAATGTATATTTGGAGCTTAGAATCATGCAAATATTCAAAAGGAGTTTGAGATAAAATAGTAAGGTTCATGAAGAATAAGATATTTCGTTTCTGTATGTTAATAAAAGTCTTGTGAATCAGGTTTGAATTGGAAAGCATTTTGGTTCAATATAGTTCTCTGTTTCTTTGGCCTTACAATCAGTTTTCAGAAATATACACTTTTCACCTCAAGTGAAACTCATTTATCTTAACTAAAGAAGAAGTTAGCTAATCTCCTTCCTTATGTCTGTGGTTTCACTGCCTCATTGCCAAATAAAACTGTAATTACCACCCGCTTTCCACTGAACCTGTCCAAGGCCAGCTGTTTTGCAGCCAGCCTTAAAAACTAATTTGTGCATTTTACTTTTCCAAGCCTGTTAGATTAATTTTTAATACAGTTGATTGTTTTCTTCGCAGTCTTTTCATAATATCTCAATAATCTTTTTTGTCGTTCAATTGGCCACTTGCTTCCTCCTCAGATTAAATCTAAATGTGTTTATTTAATTAAACTGAATACAACTCATTTAATTATCTTCTAATTTTTAATCCTATTTGAAACAGTGGCATGAATGGACAAAAATAATCCATGTCAGTGGTATCCTTTCTTTAGCCCAGATACTTCTATGTGCGTGCAGTAAAAATACCCTGTATACATTTTTAAAAAATTGTAAAAAACATAATTCACTTTGTCCAGCTACAAGCTTGGAGCTATGTTTAGAGAGTGATTTTGCCCCAGTATCTACATGGACATATAACCTTTTTGCATAATTTTTGGGGATTCTGGCACACACCAGCCACACAGGGCAAAGTTTAGCAATAACTGTATTTTTGGGGCGACATACATTACGTTATTTTGAAGTTGTTTTGGAAGTTTTGCCTCAAGGTCTCAATTCTCCCATTAATGTCAACGGAAACTTTTCCGTTGATTTCAGTAGGAGCATGATTGGTCCTATTCATTGTTGACGCCTAGATCCATAGTGCTAAGTGCTTTAGGAACATTAGAAATGCTTTGGATAGATAGAATTAGTCAGTCCATTCAAAAACATGTAATGGAAATCTGTGCTAGAGAAGTCCATGAGATGACTGTATAAAGAAGTATTTTATCAGTACTAAATTTAGAAAAAATACCACCTCAGCAGTGATCTCATTGGCAGTCACAAACCAACACAGTTAAGCCAGGTCAGTAGCTGGATGGGAGTTCTCCAAGGATTCAGTAGGTAACACTCTTCTCTCTGGGTCAGTAAACCAAGGCTTCATCATAAGGATAAATCTATTGGATGAGAGTTGAAAACAAAGTCCTGATCTCTTGTGGTTACTAGAGATACCATGGCACTTTCGCAAGACTATGGGTATTAACCCTGGGTTCTGACCAAATTCCAACAAAAGTAATTGCTTTTTGTAGTCCAGAAATTCAGTTGAAAATGTGTTCTTCCTTTCTTGCCCTGACTGATGCTTAGTGGTCTTGCTTTGTGCTGTTGAATAAGATATGCATTCCCAGGAACAGATGCATTTCAGTGATGAGAGAAGTGGTGTGTGTTTGTGTATATATGTATGCTTTGTATCATTCGTACAAAAAAAGCGTTAATGTGAAAAGTGATGGGCAAAGTGTTGTATGTAGATACGTTTATTTTTCAGAAGATGTACTACTGGAGTCTTTCTCTGGAGTCAAGACTGGCGGACCTCTATTCACTCAAATTTGTTGATCCTCAAAGGCAGCAATAGCAGGATAGGATATGATGTAGGTTCCTTACTGGCTGTTGTGTGCCACTCCCTGCTGAGTATACAAGCTGCTTGCCGAGGACTCCTGTCATCTTCTTATTGACCATAGTTGGTGAAGGAGCTTCCTTAAAGAGAGCATGATTTAGCAGTCACTGAACCAGCTTCTCCAGGTCACAGCAGTGCCTTACTGGGTATCCTTTACTGTCTTACCCTTCTGGGGCCCTGGCCCACTTATTTCTATGCCACATCTACTACCCTCAAAGGGAAGCAAATTTAAGAGCTTGGAGAGTTCTGCCAGTCTGGCACTGATGATATGAAGTTTGCACAGATTATATATTCAGAGAAGTAGGACTTCACGGTCATTTCCCCATATGCATTATGTATACAATCATTAAGCATTGTCATGGACACTTTGTCCTACTGCAGAATGTTGTTGTTCTGATTATTCTCCAGTTGTACCTGTATATTCAAGTGACTGAATTCCTCTACTTTGGATAGGTGGATGAAGGCCTGATCGTCTATGAGCACACACATAATGAGGCAGTGGGCTGGAATGCAGAAGATTCCTTTACATTTACAGTCTCCTCCCCACCAGCAGCTCTGGATCTCCAGGTGTTTCACATTGCCATTTCATATGAAATGAACAGACAGGATCAGAGTAGTCACCTGCTTGCAAATACGGGTAAGGTTCCTGTGCTCTTTGAGCTCCTAATGTTTATGATCACTTGGGGGATCCAATAAGCAAATTGGAAAAACTGCAGGGTAATTTTTCCTCAATAACAAGTGACCAAAATATTTATGGCATATATTACAGTGTAGGTAATATTTTGCAAATTATTTCCAATTATTTCAGTAAACATTTAAAGGGACACTGGCTAAAATGTAGTTTATGTCCAAAATGTAGGTTTTGGAAAAACAGAAAGGTTTTTGAGTTTATTATTAATAGAAATGTTTTTGTGAATTATTTCTTTTATATGCCTCTTTCTGAATCCTGGCCAGAAGACTAGCCTGGGAAACTAAAGTTCACTACACCTTTTTTTTTTTTTTTTTTAAAGAGACCTTAAAATATTAAAGAATTTTTGAAATTCAGTACATTTATTTTTCCTCTTTAACATTGCTGTAATGATGTGGTAATAATTTCTAGGGATAATAACAGAGTGCCTTCTGTAGCTGTAGGGTATTAATACTTCTTTAATCCAACACTCATCCATTAATATAGGAATTTATCCTCTGACTTTTAAATCTCTACTTTTTAAAAGTTTTGGTACTATATTTTCACTGTGACATACGGTAATTTGGGATATAAATATACCAGGAGAGCATTTGACTCCACATTGCTCTTTCCTGAGCACCATCAGTATTGCTACCGCACATGTGCATCTTATTTCTGAAATGTTGCTATGACCAAGTAATATTTTTTATATTGCTCTCTTTCTTTCTTCAAGGTGCCATTGTCCAGGAAGGAGATCAAGTCTTAATCAACAAAACAAATTTAGATGCTTCAAATCTATTGGTTAAGTTACCTGAGGTGCAACGTTCCATATATGAAGTCTGGTATCAAGTTATATCTTTACCTCAGCATGGCATGATTGTGGTTGGAGAAAGAAATATTACCAAAGAAAAGCCTAACTTCTCGCAGTACATACTTAACAAATTTGGAATCATTTACATGCATGATAACTCTGAATCGCTTGCTGATCATTTTACTTTTGCTGTTTGGTTAAACTTGAAGAGCAAGTCTGCAAGAAAGCCTGATACTGATGTTTTAGAAGAGATGTTTAATATCACCATTCTTCCAGTGAATGACCAAGTTCCAGAGTTGAAGACTAAGGGGCTGCGTTTGAAAGTTCTGCAAGGAGATATTTCTGTGCTAGGACCAGAAAATCTGAAAGTTGAAGACTTAGACAACAGTCCAGGAGAGATCAAATATACCATCATTAGCAATCCCAATAATGGCTATTTAGCAATGATGAACAATCTCAGTACATCCATACAAGATTTCACGCAAGCTGATGTTGATAGTGGCAGAGTTTGGTTTATACAAGATGGAAGTTCATCCTCGGGGCTGTTTTACTTTAGTGTGACTGATGGCAAACATCGCCCATTATACAAACTTTTCAACCTTGAAGTCACACCAGTCTCTCTCACCCTAGTCAACCTTACTGATGTGGTACTTCCACAGGGTCAGACCTCTGTCACTATTACTAATGTACAGCTTTCAGCTATAACAAATGGAAAAAGTACTGACATTAATTATGAAATAACAGAGCCCCTCAAATATGGCCACTTGCTGATTGGAAATGAGTGGGTGACTAAGTTTGAGCAGGCAGACTTACACTTTGGAAGGCTATCTTATTTTATGACAAATCTCAGTGCATCCCGGGACATATTCGAGTTTATGTTGTTCACCTCAGAAAGTAATCTTACAGGGCAGGTACTCAATATCACAGTAGGGCCTTTGATGAAATCTGCATCTGATCTGAAAATTCCAAATATGATGGCTTATAAATTAAGGACCAAGGACCTGGATGCTACAGAATTAGCTAATTTGACAAATAACAATCCCAAGTTTGAAGTGATAGTGCCCCCAGCTCATGGAAGAATTGTAAGAAGAATGTCAATAAATGATGCTACGTTTGTAGGAATTAATTTGTTCACACAAAATGACATTGACCGAGGTGTTGTACTAGTTGATGTAGATGCTAATATGACAGGTATTGATATGTTAAATGACTCGTTCACATTCATACTCAGGGCAGATGACGTGCAGCCTGCTCTAGGCTATTTTCAGTATGTTGTAGTGCCATATGATCCTTTACTTATGCAGGGTTTTACAAGTCAAGTGCCTTTCTTAACCCACACTGATACTTTAAAGATTCATACTACTTCCAAAGACGAGCCACCGGTTTCCCAAACAGAAGCACTGGGAAAGACTATACAGATCAGGTGGCAAAACCGAAATCGCTGGGGAAATAGAAATGAGGAAGATTCATTGCTTAATGAGGAACCAGCGGAGAGCGGATCTGGAAGGGCTGAGACCACAGTCAAACCAAATGCCAAAAGTCCCAGAGTGCAACCAAATGAAAGCAGCAACCCTTTTTCTGTCATTATCCCACTTGCATCAGTGGTTCTTTTACTCATTGTTGTAGTTATTTCTGTGTGTTTTTTCCTAATGTGCCATAAGACAGAAAAGGCAAAATCTCTCATCAAAAATCAAACACAGACAGTTCCCAGCACTCCAGGTCTCAGTCCAAAACGGAGCCTGACCGTACCCATGGTCACAGTGACGCCTCTTCCAAAAGGGGCTGAAAACACCACATCCACCCCATTCATGGCAGTCAGATGTAAACAGCTTCTTCCCACACCAGTTGCTCCAGCTGAAAAAAATTATCTGCAAAATAACTGGTTAAACCTTGATCCTGAAATGATCCAGCACTGTCGAAAAACAAACCCAACTTTGAAGCACAATCAGTACTGGGTGTAGAGTGTGGCCTTTTGAATCATGTGGACTAATGTCAGGTTTTTTTTTTTAAGTATATAATGTTGACATTTGATCGTTCTTTATTATACTTATTTATTATGGGTCAAATTCTGCACTATTTACTCTGAGCATGATCCAGCCTCATTGAAGGCAATGGGCTGATTCTTACTGACTTCTATGGGCTTTGCATCAGACCCTTAGTTGTTACATAGACAAAATGCCCCACTGACTTCAGTGCCTTCTCTGTCCTTGCATATTTTAAAATTAACTCAGTATTTGCAATATGTTTTATTTCCCTAGAAAGGGATAAGGCAGTATAAACATTTAGTATTATTTAGTGTATATTTTTATATGGTATCACTTTTCAAAGAATCAAACTTAATATAAATAATTTGTATCTTGTCTGAACCAGCTTACTTTAAAGAAAATGCGACTGTTTTCATAAATAATTGCCAAGGTGCTAATCTCAGTAATGTCAGTTTAACCTGAATGCTGTTCAAAGACCAGTGGTAAAGCAACAAAGCTGTGATTATTTTGACAAGTATTCATCAAAGCCACTGAACTGGATTCTTCTCAGCAGGGATACTACAGCAGTGATAATAGATGCGTGATTCTGGTAAAACACTTATTACTGTGAGCTTTTGTTTTTTTTTTTTCTTCTTTTATTTTTAAACTATAGCCTCAAAGGTCTGCTGAATATTAGAATGTGTGTATGACCTCTAATCCACATGGCAAAAAACTATGAGCCAGCCTGTCTACAGCATTATCTTTAAGCTCTGGGTTTTGTCTGCAGAACATATCAAATGTTCAGTCTAAGGGCTGAATTCTGGCCTCAGTAACACAAGTACTGCTCTGTTTGAATCAGTGAGGTCAATGTAAGAGACAACAGAATTTAGTCTTCTACTGTACAATAGAATTTGTTGTTAAACTACTGACAAAATAATTCTGTGTGCAGTTGAGAAAATGAATATACTATGGAAGAGTTTCATAACTTCTTGTTATCGAAGAACTCTGAATATTTGTGCCTTAAACACTATGTAATATGTTACGTACTCCAATTTAGCTCTGTTGATAAAATGTGCAATAATTTCTCTTTAAAGGGAATGTCATTATTTGTGTGTAAGTCCTTGCTAAACAATGATATACAATCCAGTTTTAAAGGTCCTATCCTGCCTCCATTGAAGACAGTGGCAAAACTTCCATTGACTTCAAAGAGAGCAGAATTGGACCTTAGCAGAATATTACTGTGATCTTAACTGCTCCCATCACTTATCACCTGATCTATTTTTTAAATTGTATTTGGAAAGACCATTTTCCAGCTTCCAGACCAGCTTTTCTGTGGTGATGATGATGATGGTATACTTGGTGTGGACTCTCCACAATGCTTTTCAGAGTTTATCATTTTAATTTGCCATCCAATTGCTACCATTCTTACTTCAACGTCCAGGACTGTAGTTATATAAACATTCTCATTGTCATTTCCTTCACAGCATAATGAACTGTTTTGCCATAAGTTGTATTCCCCCATTTATTTATTCCAGTTAAGTGAAAGTCATTCCAGTTCTAGGGCCTCGCCACGGCTTTGGTTACCCTGCCCTGAGGGCCAAATTATGGATGCTTAAGCACAGGAATACCAGGGAATGGAAATGTACAGGGAGCTTTCCTAATCCCTCACCGCTTCCGGCCACGGGCAGTCATAATTAAGCTGCTGTATGATGTGTGTCATATGGTACAAAGATTCCAAAGGGTCCATATTTACTGGTAAGTCCCACAGGGATATATAAACATTTAGGGCCCAATCTTCAGCTGGGGAAGTCAGTGGAGCTACACCAGTTCGGACCAGTTAATGATTTGACCCATAGGCCAAGTATTCCCAAATTAAAATGTGTTTGATGACTTTGAGTCCAACCTGCAGTCCTTGTACAGTCACAGCTCCCACTGAATCCATAATGATAGTGTGAGTCTGTCCTGAAGAAGAATTACAGAATGAAACACCGGTCACCTGTGGATTATTGTTGCGATATCAGAAATTAACATTTTACAATCAGTGTCTGATGTATTGTTTTTCTTCATCCTATAGGTGTATTTTTGTTTTGTAAAGGTAGGAGTTTTTTTAAAGTATCCTTTGTTTATCAAGTAGATTTCAAAATTGCAACATGAGAGTGTGATGAAAAGATTTGTAAAAACAACAAAGAATTCAGTTGTGTAGATTGCAATGTGTGTGTTTTTTTAAAAAGCTATAAAAAGTTCCGTTACAGAGCAGAAATACATCACTTTATCCTGCTACAAATAAAATCTTGTTTCCCAGTTTCCTATTGTTCTTTTTTTAATTATATATATTTCATTGGAACATAAATAGGCTTTTCCATACAAATCAGATCACTGGTATATCATATCTGGTATTCTGCTTCTAACAGTGGTCAGAACTTGATGCTACAAAGACAAAGGAAAATTTTATCCCACCATGCACCTGGCCGATCAGAACAATGTAGTATCTAGCTAAATATTGGCCAAATCAGACTCACTACGCAAAAGAATAAATGGACACAAATCAGACATAAAAAATGATAACATCCATAAGCCAGTAGAAGAGCACTTCAGTCTCCCAGGACACTCTATAGCTGACTTGAAAGTTGCCATACTTCAACAAAAAAATTTCAAAAACAGACTTCAGCGAGAAACTGCAGAGCTGGAACTCATATGCAAACTTGACATAATCAGACTGGGTCTGAATAGGGACATGGAATGGTTATCTCACTACAAGAAGTAATTGTCACGGTTCACACATTCTCACCTTCTAATCAACGGTTGTGAATAGGTCTCATCTACCCTAACTGAATTGACTTTGTTAGCACTAGCCCTCCCCATTGTTATGTTTCTTACCCTTGGATGTATATATATACCTCCTATCTGTGATTTCCATTTCATGCATCTGACGAAGTGGGTTGCAGCCCATGAAAGCTTATGCCCAGAGAAATTTGTTAGTCTTTAAGGTGCTACAGGACTCTTGGTGTTTTTGCTGTATACAGACTAACACGGCTACCCCTCTGTAGTTAAATATAGTGGTTTACACAAGTACAGAAAGTACTGCATTTGATTTATTTCAACAAGATTTTCCGCATCCAGTTGCTCCATAAACTGGGAAGATATTTGGAATTCTTGATCTTGACTCAATACATTTTTTTCTAGATATATTTTGTTATTTAGAAAATATGTCTCACATCCCTTGATCTATCATTTCTGACTTTTTAAAGTGTAAATAATTTTCTGTTTTCTTCCAATGTGTAAGAATCAGAACTAAAGTAGCCTGGAAGACATGTCTAAAACTTGTCTAAAACATGTCTAAAAATTGGGGCCCCATTGTGCTAGATACTGTATAAACACAGAATAGTAGGCAGTCCCTGCTCTGGAGAACTTACAGTCTAACTGCTTATTTGGAAAAATATTAGGTGCTGACTACCTTCAACTCTTCCTGGAATCACGAGGGGTGGAGACTGCTCAGCCCTTGAGCTGGTTGGAATTTTTCGACAGAATGTTTTTTTGTTGGAAGTTAATTTCCAATAAAAAATGTAAGATAAATAAATGAAAAGGTCAAAATTGAAAAGAAGGTTCCAGAATTATTTAAATGAAAGGGTTTGATTGACCCAACTGTTTCCCCCCCCCCCCCCCCCCCCAGATTTTTGGGTTGTGATTTCCACTTTTCAATTTTTTTGATTTCCATGGTATGTCTCGATTCAGTACAGGAAATTTTTTTGAAGTCTCAAAAATTGGCATAGGAAAGGAAAATCATTTCCCACCCTGCTCTGCTCAGCACCTCGCAGCACGGGGCCCAAAATAAAGAAAACAATATCAGTAACATCATTCAGTCTCTCCCCTTTTCAGATGCACATACTCTTGTTCTTCATTCAGCATCTAAGAGTGTAAGGATGTTGTGCTAAAAAAAAGTGTTTCTTTGTGTCTTTTTCTCCCTATATTTATAGACCTTTTGCTTCTTCCATCTTGGTCCAATTAACAGGACCAACATCAGACTAGTCACTCATTTCTACAGCAAGTAAAAGCTAGTATAGTTCTCTTGCCAAAGCCAAATCCAATGACGACACTGGTGCAGTGTCCTAAAATGCAAGCCTCTTCCCCACACCTAGCATCTTCTCAAATCTATCTGTTATTGTTATATTGAAGTGTAATCAATGAATATTTTTAAACATGCTGAAAATAATCGTCCTGGCAAATGCCATGGAAACTCTATTAATTTATCTTAACTTGATTAAAAGTAAAATTAAATGTTCATTTCCTGCCAAAGCTGCATATCTGAAATTCAGTCGCAACACAAAGTGTTCTTTCTTTGTCATTTGTGAAATCCCTGGCTTGAAAGCTGTTCATAAAAAGGCCCTGTGGTGAAGCCTTTGCTTCAACATGCTCATTTTCCCCATTTCTAGACTTGCTTCCTGGTTTTGTAGTACTGCTGTGCACCTGCTGAAACCACTGCCCACTGATTAAGTTGTTTGTTTGCAGGCTGAGGTTTTAGCTGAGTAACATTTTCTTGATCTCATGGTGAGAGAGGCATTAGATCTCATAGAGTGGTTGGAAAACTAGACTGAGCAGATTAATTATTTAAATTTAACTTTCTTGAATGTCTCAGAACCGTTTGGACAGGAAACAAAAGACTAGATCTTTATTAAATGCATAGCATATGATTTATGATAAAATCCATGTACTGCATTTAATTCATTTATTTTGCATAGCATCTTTTATGTATGGTGTGACAAAATGCTTTATTGAGTGAAGTAACACAATAGCAGAGATCATTAAAAATAACATAGAGGGAGAAAGAAATTGAGGCGTGATATGTTTCAGTTAATAGCTGGAATGAGATGGAGAGCCAGGAAGGCAGAGAGACTTTTAGATGCAGAGGAGGATCCTGTATCAATAAATGAGTCCTGTAGAGAGAGAGGTCAGCTGTAGAGAAGCAGAGGAAATGAGAAGGGCGAGAGAGGTAAGTTCTGTGAGGTAGGCTGGACTTGGTTGGATCCAAGTGCATAGAAGGCTTTAAGAACAAAGAGAGCAATTTTGAATTGGATCATGAAATCGACAATGAGCTACTAGAGTTTGGAAAGCAGAGGTGAAGCAGCAGTGCTTCTCTGTATGTGTGAGAAGTGAGCAGTAGTATTCCACATAGACTGAGCCTTAAGAATTGGCCATGTGCCACAGAAAAGGGAGCTGCAGAAAAGAATCAAGATGAAAGGAAGGGGTTTTGCTTGACTGAGTGGATGCTGAGATATTGTGGTTAAAGGGTGTGTGTTTCTTTGTAACTCTTTGCTCATTGCAGGAGATTGAAAAGGAAGATTCAGTTGGCTGTAACATGAACACTTCTAATAGTTGCTCGATTTTTTTGAGGAACTGGCAATGTCGCAAAACCCATTTGTAGGGACTCCTTGATAGGTGAGTCACTGAAATCTTAATTACTGATTTGTTTTCAGACTAACACTTGTCCATTTGGACTCAGCTGAGTATCACATAGTGTGATCCAGATATTGCAACATTCTTTGATGAGTGAAAAAAAATTGCTAGTAAGTTTATTGCTTTAAAAATAAATAAAAATCAGCCTTTTTAAATGTGTCTGCAATGTAGTAAGGAAAGATTGAATGTGAATTCACGTGGAGAGTTTTAACTCCCTCTGCTAAACAGAGTTTGAAAGGTTTTCATATTTAAAAATACATGTTTATTTGCAAGCATTAAAAGCTGTAGAGGCCCTGATTCTGAGCTGTATCCACTCAATACAGCTCAGGATGGGGACTAGTACAATCTCTGAAGACTTCTCTAATTTACCTCTTGCTTCCCACAACAACCCCAAAGAGCTGTTCCAGAGACTAAGGACAGCCAGTGTGCAGAGGTGGCTAGGCCACACCCCCTTTGGATCAACAGAAAGCAGAGCAGGAACCAGAATCTGGCCTAAAATGCCATGCTCTATTCCTGTGTCTAAAAACTGGTGTCTGTGCATCTAAATGGATATTTAAGATGTTCAACTAGAAATTGGCATGTAAGATAAAAAGAGTAGTAGTCTGTATGATTTGTGCAGCACTTCACAAAAATGAGTGAAGAGGACGATAGCAGTACTACAAAGTTTAGCTGCACACATGAAATCATGAGAGTGGTTGTGTGAATAATTCCCATCCCGTTGTACAGCTGTAGATGACTATAGCCCATGAAGAAAAATGAAATTCTGTATAATTTTTAAAATTACAGCATTACTGTATCATCCCACAAGAGTCTGTAGGAAATGGACTTTTACAGGACTCAGGGGCCCAGATCCCAAGATCAAATCAATTGATTATATATACAATGATGGGGAGAGAGAAAAATCATACCATTTTTTAATATTTTATTTACAGTCTGGCCTACTTCCCTGGAAACACACAAATCACCTGTAAGACAAACAACTCATTTATTCAAATGGTGTAAATTTAATACTTATTTATGCATTGGATTGATGGCCCTGGAGTTGGAGGTCCTATTGATTCATACACAGACATAAGTGTAACAAATACTGTCACACCACGACATTTCATCACTGACTTGGGGAAAATCACCTGTAAGGCTTTGATTAGTGTCTATGCCTATTCATTCCTCAGAGATCTGCTGAGTGGGCCAATTGGACCCATTGCGGTGGTGGGATTTTGTCCCCTGGGAACTGGACTAAACACCAATTTATATAGACTGCTCCACTGCCACTAGATTGTAATAACTTTATCACTACTGACCTGGTTTACATTCAACATGGCTACCGACTGATTTGAATGCAAAATACTCAATAGAAAACATCTAGGTCCTTAGTAAAGCCCTGAGCTATCACCTTGTATAAGATCTTTAATCGGTTCATTTAGGTTCATTTCACATAATTTATTGTTGCTACTGTATGGGAACTCAGATATCTCTCTTTGTTCCCGTTAGATGCACAGCTGCAGGTGTAAGCCAGGTCATAGTTTTAAGCTTGCTGTAATCTGGTTGAAGTTGATCATCTATCAGCTAGTCTTTTCCTTATGGGTCCCTCTTACAGATTAAGGGCTAGCTCCTTCAGTGCATTAGGTAGCTTTGCACAGCTTCACACAATGGGGGGCATATTCTCTGCTGTGTTTTGATCTGCTCAGTGCCCGAGAGGGGATGGGGACTGCTGGAAGTGGTGAATTAGTGGACGGAGCTGTACTCTACTCCTCCCCACCTCCCATACATCCCACACACTGGGGGACTAGTTCTGCCAGGTTCACACCCCCATCTGACAAATGGTGGGGAAATTCTCAGATCGACAGCTGTGGCCAGATCTCAGCTCCTTAGTAAGATATGCAAACCTACATAGCTACCACTTCATAGTTTTAACTTCTGTTTTTTCTGTAAGAATTTTTTTTTAAACACAGGAAAGGCCCATCACAAAATCAGGATATCAGTATATATCAGTTACATATTGGGTTAGATCTTCAACTGGTTTAAACTGGCGTAGCTGTTGAAGTCAATGGACCACACTGATATATATCAGTGGGGGATCTGGCCCATAATCTATAAAATGTTGATTTTAGCAATGCCATTGTATATGTAAGACATATTATATCATGACCTCAGCAGTGTATTTTCCCCCATTTTGTCACCCACATAAAGTTAAATTTTCTCCATTAAGGCTTTGATAATTGTTTCAACCATTCAGAATGCCCTGGAGATGTGTTAGAATTCTGTTATCTGATTATTACATGTTTTATTATTAACAGAATCACAAGTACCCATTTTGTGGTGTTCACCAGAAGATTTAATTTACCTAGTAATTCCACTACACAGATTTTTAGAACAGTACAAATCTTAATATTTAGAACTGTGGAAAGACCTAGGTAATGATTGTTCCAATGATCTTATAAAAATCATGTGAGACAAGATATCTACTTTTTGGCAAGATCTCCAGTATTGACTATGATGAACTAAACCTGCATCATATAATCTGGTTTCCAGTAAAATCTGTTTAAATTGATGTTTTAAAGATAATAAGCAAGATGTATTTCTGTTTTTCTGTGATATTGCTTTACAGTCTTCTGACTATATGATATGTAAATATAGTTTCCTACTTATCTTGTATCCCCTGTGTCAATGGGTGTGAAAAAGAATTAAGCCATTTGTATGTATTGTCTGCAGGGCAGCCTTCTAACATGCAAGAGTCCTTTTCCTTAAAAATTAAAAACAGCTATGATTGGAAACATGCTTTGAGTACAATATGAATCATATTGTCAGATAAACTTAAACCATATGTTTCAAAGTGCCAAAGACAGGTACAGCAAAAACAATGAGAGTCCTGTAGCAACCTTAAAAACTAACAAATTTCTGCAGGCATAAGCTTTCGTGGGCTGCAACCCACTTCGTCAGATGTATACAGACTAACATGGCTATCCCTCTGGAACTTTTCTTCAAAGATGGGTACAGTATCTCACAAAGATTCTTTACAGTACTTCACTGAGCTCAACCTCTAACCCACTATGAAGAGAGATGCAAGCGATTAATATCTTCCACTGAAACATATGATTAAGAACAAAGAGGATATCTGACTCAGTGTACACAACCCATCTTTGAAGATCCCCTAAAAAAACCAGACACACAAGAAATTTCCTGATTTCACCCGTTTTGGGGGGCAGATAATGAAGAACTTCAAATGACTTTTTAGGACAGCTATATCCTTTGGTTGGAATTGACTTGCTTGTGACAGTTTTTATCACCTAGACTAAAGAGCTTTGTGTACACATTGGATGCGTAGTGATGAGAAAATGCATCTTTGCAACAATATTTAACACAAAGTATAAAATCTAGTGCATGAGGTTGCATTACTGCTGTAAAGAGAAATAGGAGCTTTTCCACACAATTGGTTTTTTCCTGTAGCCATTTCTCCCAGTCTGACATGTTGTAAGAACTCAGATTTTCAATGACCTTCTGAATGTCCTTCCTCAAACATCCCACATTTAGAGAAGGATAGCAAGGATTCTACAAGCAGGTGGTGTATTAATCTTGAGATAGTACACGCATGTTCTGTATGCATATGAACAAGTTGAATATTAGGATCAGCCTGGCTAAATACAGAGTAAATAAGGGTCAAGTTCATATAAGTACAGCTATGTTATGAGTTTACAATTTAATAGGAAATGGCTAATAATCTTTATCATCTGGGCAAGCATTTCATATACATTGAGCAGCCATCTTTTACGTTACATTAGCACCATAGTCTGGTAGTGAAGAAAAGTGTGTATTGGAATAAGATGGTACAAAGAGGAATATTAATGTGTTACTGTCACCTCTTCATTGATTTGAGTTTAACGTATTGCTTTCTAGGTTTCTTCATCTCCTCACAATGCTGTTTTTCCTAATTATTACATAATATCTCACTAAAAAATCAGGTATGATAAACAGAAAATCTCTGGCAATGTAGTCTCTTTTGGTACTTTTCTTGTTTTCTGAAAGCCTGGTAGACACCGCTTCATGAAAAGATAGAAGAACTTATTTGAAAGAACAATGTCAATATTAAGAGAGAGAGAGCGAAATTAAAACGATGTTTCAAAAGGAGTTTTCAGTGGAACGTATCTTGGAAGGACTAAAGTAACCATGACATTGAGCTGGATCGGCACTGTATGTTTTGTAGATACACCAATAGCAAGGGAGATTTTTTAAGTTATGTTGGGTGAGACCCACAGATAAACTGTGTTACTATGCATCCGAATCAGCCATAAGTTAAGAGGATGAACTGAAGGCATTTCCTGTTTACCGGACACACATATTTTCTCATCATTCTCTTTTCTAAGAAATCTCTCTCTTTTTTTTCCCCTTTTCCTTTGCTGTCATTTTGTGGCATTTTGAGCCTGCAATCTGGAAGCTTCCTTCTGAGTAAAAACTCCTGTGGCCAAGAGTTAATTGCTGCAGAGGTATTAAAGTAAGGTTATACTACTGCTACTGCTGACTATTGGAAGAGGGCCTAAATGACACAGCATTGCCTCATTGTACTGAGGGAGGTGAAAGACAATGTTGTGAAAATCTTCAATTAAGGTCACAACCAGACACAGCTACATCTAGTAACAAATAATGTATGCCACACTTACAAGATGGGGGAATGTACCCTGGAATGCAGAGACACTGAAAAGGACTCAAGGTAAGAGCAGATAACGAACAGAACATGTGCTCCCAGTGTAATGCTGTAGCTAAGATGTGAACATAGTCTATGGATGTATAAGCAGAGGAATATGAAGTAGGATTATGGATGTGGCAGCACCTCGGTATATGGTATTAGTGAGACCATTACTAGAATACTGTGTTCAGTTCTGGTTTTAACACCTCTAAATGGATGTTGGAAAACTGGAAAGGGTTCTGAAAACAGCTACAAGAATGATTAACGGTGAAACATTCAAGGAAAGAATTGAGGAAAGCATGCCTTATAGTGAGACATTGGGACTGAGACTTGCTTTATGATGAGACATTTGAGGAAAACGTGTTATAGTAAGAGAGTTAAGAAACTCATTATATTTAGTTTATGGAGAAGAGTAAGAGGTGGCTTGATCATGATCTACAAGTACTTACATGGGGAAGAGATTTTGGATAGGTGATCTTGTTTAATCCATTAGACAAAGGTATAACAAGATCCAATAGCTGGAAGCTGAAGCTAGACAAATTCAGACTAAAAATAAGGTGCACATTTTTAGGAGCGAGGGTACTTAACCATCTGAACAACTTACCTTGTAATATTGTAGATTCTCTGTCACTTGAAGTCTTTAAATCAAGACTGGATGTCTTTCTAGAAGATATGCTATAGCTCAAGCAGCAGTTATGGTCTTGACTCAGTGAGGGTCTATGGCCTATATTATGCAGGAGGTTGGACTAGATATTCATAATAGTCCCTTCAGGCCTTAAAATCTATGAACTAGAGAATGAGGCAAATTCTACCTTATTGAGTGTGAGGCGCATTGGCGGGAAGAGGATGGGAAATGAAGTGGTAGCAATCAAGTGACGCATTCCCAAGCCATCTGACCTGCTTAGGGAAGGATGACATAGGAGTGTAGGGAGTAAGAGGAAGCCAACACCCTCTGCATCACTTCATGCTGTTCCAGAAAGCAGCCATGTTCTCCTCACACCACCTCTGCGTCTGACTGCAGAGAGCTGTGTGCATGACCGCACTTGTAAATAGACTGAACATACCCCATGATATTCCCATAGGACTGTAAGACAGAGGTTACAGTAATTAGATAGGCTCTTTACTAGCATTCCAGGTGGATACCCTGCGCTGGTGATGTCTATGGCCCATGATTTTTAAAAGTTATACCTCCTAAAATGTCAATAGAGCTGCTCAATAGTTTTGAGAATCAGGCCATTATTAAAGCGTT
Source organism: Emydura macquarii macquarii (assembly GCF_026122565.2). Classification (NCBI taxonomy): domain Eukaryota; kingdom Metazoa; phylum Chordata; order Testudines; family Chelidae; genus Emydura; species Emydura macquarii. Next base: position 77,623 of record NW_027131245.1, on the reverse strand, counting down.
TAAATACGGATGTAGGAGCCTAAATGTAGGCAATCCAGATTTTTAAATCTTGCCCTGGAAGAGGCTCCTTTGCTCCAATGCTCTCATGCAGTTCAGCCTAGAGTTTCTCTCTCAGAGTTTAGTAAGGTTCTGACCTGGGATTGATATGGGTAAAAAATGTTCTATGCCAGGTTAAATGAACAGATTCTGGAAGTGTTCTCTTTGTGTGACACTAGTTTTGACTTTGTTAGCTGAAACTTTCAATCTAAAAGTCAAATAAATCTCTGGTTGGCTCTTGTTGCCTGTGTCAAGTGGATTCTAGTCAATCATAGTGAAATGCTTAGAAAGAACCAACAGTCTTCAACCTCCTACGTGGAACCTTCAAGGGGATTTACCATTTCTAAGCAGAAGAGATTATTTTATATTTTTAAAAGGAACTGATACTGGGGTTTTTTTTAATTGGGTGAAATGATAACATTGTCTTTAAAAAGAAAAATGCTATAGACATTTTCTGTTACATTTTTTTACTGTAATATAGTATGGCCCCTCATTTTTGGATTTTATTTTGTTTTAAAATTCATGTAAATCCAGCCATCCCTTTCTAGGGGGGCCATTGACTGTTTTGCCCTGGGGCCTGGAATTGCTGTTGCTGGGCCTGTCCATATTGAATACTTCTCCTGAAAGAAACATTTTATATACATCACTAATGCAAGCACTATGTGTTTTAATGTACATATTTTAAGCAGTATATATTCTATACTTGGATTTTCTAGCGGATACAAAACATTTATGTTTACTAATCAATTGGAAAACACTTCTAATCTGACCTTTAACTTACAAATGTCAAAGAGAGATGAGCTCTTCCCCACAATTTCACAATAAAAAAGACGTGTACTTGTGGCTCTTTCTGCAAGATGCTGAGGGTTCTCAATTGTGAAACTAAGACCAGTCATTACCCAGAAACCTGACATATCAGCTTGTCAGTGGCTTTTACAGGAAACCATCAGCTCTAGTTCAGTATTTTCTTTAACAGAATATGATGTTGTTGTGGAAATGAATTATCCTTTTCGCAATGGAAAGGAAGCATGCATCATTTACTAGGATCACTGGAGTGAGTCTGTGATTCAAGCCATCAGCTCTTTCAGAGCAGCTTAACTGTGCAGGCTTTGGAGGTGAAAGGCATAGGCATAGCATACACATATATTTGTAAATGCCAATGCAAAATGAAAACCATTAATAAATCATGTTCTTTCAGCAATGGTATTAATGTGCAAAAAGTTAATACCTACAGTTTTTCTGCGAACACTCGCCCTAATAAGGGATAAATATATGCTGTTTAGAAGTTACTTTCATAGAGTTTAACGCCAGAAGGGACCATTAGTTCACCAAATCGGACCTCCTGTATATCAGAAGCTACTACATTTCACCCTAATTCCCAAAGGCTTTAGTTAGACCAATGCATTTCAGTCCTCAGGAGACTAGACTGCGTGCCACAGGCAGAGAAGAGGAGCAGCCAAGCCACCAGTGATGGAGGTCCCTGTAGTGGCAGAGAATTGATTAGGTGAAATCTATCCAGATTATCCTAGCAGATGACCCATGCCCCAAGCTACTGAGGAAGGCAATCCTTCCCCCACAAGGTCCTCACCAATCTGATTGGGGGAAATTCCTTCTTGACCTCAAAGCTGCTAATCAGTATGACCTTGAGCATTCAAGCAAGAGGAATCTAGAATAAGGATTTTACATTAGAGCAGGGCTCAGGAAGTTAGCAGTCCTGGGTTCTAATCACAGCTGCAACTGATTTATGGAGTAGGGTGAGATAAATTATTTAGGCTAGATTTTTTGAATGATGGCCCAAACTGAGATACCTTGAGGGCAGTTTTCACAGGTTATCTGGACCTACAAATCCCATTGCCTTCAACTGGAGTTTTGAGGGTCAGCAGTTCTTGAACTCAGACCCAAGTTGGGTCCCAAAAACAAAGTCACCAAAAAACATTGACACTTGAAAACTCAAACCGTAACTATTTCTGGCCTCATTTTCCCCCTCTATAAACTGGGGGCAATAATATTTTTCCTCCTCAGAGAGTTGTAACAAGGCTTTATTTATTCACATTTTTAAGGGCTTTTGAAATCTAGATGAAAAGTGCGATGGAATTTACACAGTATTATTATGAATTACGGTGGGAAGGAGAGAGATCACAGGAAATAAATTGCCATTAACAGAGGGACACATGGATGGAAATAAAAACTACTGTCTGGAAAAAAAGCTCCTTATCTAGCAACAGTGGAAGCCACATAGGCTACAAACATATCTGTACTTCTGCATGTCTGAGGTTAAGGGCCACTGACCACACCCAGCCTTCATCAGGCACTTGATCCTCCTACATGCTGAGTACTCTGGCTGTGATCCAGAGAAGCACATAAGCACACGCTTAACGCTTAGGCTTTAGATAACTCAATTGGCATCAACAGGACTATTCCCCAAAGTTGTGGCTTCCCTTCACTTTCCACCACCAAAGCTCTACAAAATCTGCCACTCTGCTCTTATTGCTTTTCATTCCTCTCTTTGTTCTACCCAAGTGAGACAACTAACTGCCCCAGGCCTAGCCTCTGCCTATTCTTGCCTCTGACCCTTTCCCTATACCCAAACCCCATCTCCTTGAGCCAATCTGCTGTGCTCCCAACTCTTCCTTCAAGTGATATCTTTCCAAGAGGCCCCTTAACCCAAGGGTTAAATTTGTTGTTTAGATTTTTTTAAAAACAAAAATTAATTAAAAATAAAAAAATCCTGGAACACAGAGTTCTTGCAGTGAACCATTTCCTTGACCTTCCCCCAGCCCTTCCACCTTAGTCTTGCTTCATGATCATTTTACATTTCATTAGAATTGTAATAACTATAGAAATTAGAGACTGAAAATACCTATTAGGTCATTGAATCCTTCCCCATGACAATTTCCTTGTTCCCAACAGTAAGCCCAGTCCTGATTCACAAGGTAGCACTGCACTAACGACTGAAAAGCCCCTTTTCACTGAAGTCATGACATACAGAGTATCAGTTCATGCATTATAAAAAAGGATCAGGGGCTGATCTTATAGACCCTGCTCATACGAAAAACCGTAGTGAAGATTGTTGGAGACAGTCTGAATAATGTCTGCAGAATCTGTCCTGTAATGTATGCTATATAGAGAGTGACTAATGGTCATGCTTCCTCCACTAGCAACTCAATTGTGTAAACATTTCCTGGTTGCAATAGTCCTGGGCGTCTCTTTCATTCAGACATGCACAATTGTGCAATCTGACCTCTTGCTGTGCATTTGGAACTATTACATTACAGTTTGCTATAAATTACAGATGAGCTGATCCATTTAGGAGTATCTCTCTTTCATATTGCAAAACTGCTTTTTATTTTTTGTTCCTTTATTCCAGAGGCGTCTAACGGTTGTTTTTGTATTGTATTATGAAGATACATTTGAGAAGGGAATGAAGGGAGGGGAGTGGCAAATAATAAGAAAAACAAACAATAAGAATAGAAAACGAGCAGAAGATTGCACAAGAGGTTAAGATAAATAACGCCTTTTCCAAGCACATTAGGAACAAGACAATGCATCCTTTTTAAAACTATTTATGCCTATTTCTAACTCTCTTAATTTATATGAATGATGTAATTGCTAAACAAATAATGTCTAAATGCTACTCCCTTTTTAAACTTAAGTTTATATTCCTTTGCTGTGTTTTAATGCAACACAATTTGTCACTCACAATATTTGGTATAATTGTATTTAAAGAGCTAAGCAGCAAAATGCAAAACAACAACTTTTACTAAGAGTGATTAAATTAGCTATATACAGTCAAACGCTGCTCCTGCTTCCATCAGTAACAAGCACGATCAGGCCTTTGTCATCTTTTTTATCCTTTGTTCTCGCTCCATCCTGCAGTCTCAGAAATGAGTTGCACATTTATTCCTAGGACACCAAAGCTTGTCATCACTCTGATCTCTTCCAGAAGTGAGTTCCATAATCATGGGTCAGTTACCAAGAAAGATACCTTCTGGGCTCACAAGTCTTGCTCCTGAAGTTCACATTCCATTGTTCCAGTGGAATGTAGTTACTGTGGGAGGTTATGATCACTGGGAGTCAGGTAGTTCCTCAAGTAATTTGAGTCAGTTTTATGGAGAACTTTGAAACTGAAGGACTGAAAACTGGAATATGACATCTACAGTGCAACGCAAACCATAGCAGTGAGTCTCAGAGCATGGTTCAGCTGACTCGGGCTAACGCTATGGGGATGGAATCCAACACTGAAACCAGGTGAGGAAATTGGGTCTCAAAACCTGGGCTCCAGTCAGAGCCCCATGGGAATATCTACACTGCTATTTTTAGCCCTGTAGCATGAGCCCAAGTCAGCTGACCTGGATGTTAAGACTTGGAGGGCGGGGTTTCAGTGGAGATGCACCAGGGCCATATTATCCATTAGGCACAATAGGCACAGTGCGTAGGGCCTACAAAACTTTCAGGGCCTACAAAAAATTTTATGAACTAAAATAAAATGTATCCGAAAATTTGAAAAGCAAATGATAAAATCAAAATTCATATCTTCTTAAATTAAATATATTTATCTAAGGTACAAATTACTATTATATTATTACATATATCCATTGTAAATTTAATTCTGTGACAAGATTTAAAATTTTCTAAGCTTTTAAGGAATATGGTTACAATATTAGCAAAAGGGATGCATTAAATGCAGGTTTCAATTTTGAACAATTTTTATTTGACATTTTGCTCAGAATGGCATAACTAGGGGCCACAAAACCTCGCAGTTAATGTGCTTAAATTAATAGCTTAAAATCAAATTAGTTATTTCGGTCGGGGGGCCTATGAAGGCAAGTGTGCCTAGGGCCTATGAAGGTCTTAAAACGGCCTTGAGATGTAACCTCTGTATTCAATGGGGAGCCAGCCAGTGAAAGACAGCAAAGCTTCAAGGTAATATGTTCTAGGCAGCACGGACTGTTCTGCAGATGGCCTGCTGGGTTGTGAACCAGTTGAAGCAATTTTAGGGTACAAAGTGTGGTAACAATAAAATCTAGAGATCACAAATATAAAGACCGTCATGGAAAACTCTGGATTTGGTCTTTTCTCTAAGCTTTCCCAAGAACTCCACCTTTAACAGGATACTGACTTTCAACACACTCAGCTGATGACCCATAGATGAAACCCTACAGGTAACATTTTCAAAAGTACCTAAGTGACTTAGAAGCCTATGTCCCATTGTAAAAAGTGACTAGACACTTAGGAGCTCAAGTGCCATGGAAAGCGGAGCTTATTCCGAGAGCCTAAATTGCTTTTGAAAATGGGACTATGCACTACATCATTAGAACGTCAGTGTGGCTGTAAGCTAGTCACTGCTCTAATAAACTTGCCCGCATAAACAATAGATCCACTTTTTGATGGTGTGAGACCCATAGACATATTTCTTCATAGAAAGTCAGGCTGGAACTCTGTTTATGGCCAAACAAGGGGAAAAGCTTTATTTGTGTTTGAAATACATACCAACAAAGTTATTGAGCTGAGCTGCTAGGGTAGAGAAAAATATATAGTCTTCATGGGCTTCCCACCCACAAGTAACTTCTTTTAATTTGTTATATAAGTCACTGTTATACCAAAATCTGTCACGCCAGGGTATGATCTAGCTCTCTTTACAAGATGCTAAACTACAGGTTAAGATCTTGGATCTCACAACAGATCAGAGTTGTTTTCATTTCCTATATTTCTGAAGTAATGCTGATCTACTGGGTAAGGGGAAAAGCTTAAAAGGCATTCAGTCTGAAGGAAACATGAGAAAAACACATGATTAGAATGAGTCCCATGAATTGAAGATCGAGGAAGAGCAAAAATGACTCATGCCCTGTCATTCATGAAAAGTGCAACGTGTAAGAAAAGCATGTCCTGTGCAACTACACATTTTTACATAAAAGCAGCTGACTCACTGGAAATATTAGGAGTACATAAACAGGAAACTGAGATTGCGACTACAGACATTCAGCATCTGATATAAAGTGCTGAGTAAGCTTTAAAGTATTTCTGTGCCAACAAATAGGAACTCTTCTGCTAATCTAAGGACATTTCTTGTATTTGTCCCTTAAGTAAAGGTTCTTAATGTTTGTTCCCCCCCTGCAGTGTTGCAGAAGGGCTAATTGGCACACTGACAAAATAAGGGTCTGATCCTGTCATCTGCCAAGCACATCGTGGAAAGTACTGAAGGCCCTCAATGCCCATCGAACTCAGGGTTCCTCAGCATCTCCCAAAAGCTCTTCAGTCTCCTCTAGGATTCCTTTCCATAGGAATGGCTCAATTTTGCTCAGGTTTAAGACAACAGAAATGGGGCACATTCAGACCCTGAATGAAGGAGATTTTTAACCCACTAGCTACACCCAGCTATTTCTGCATGTTGCATTGTTCTGTAATACCTCAAACTAGCTGCTTGTTATAGTAAATACATTTTTGGAGCATTCAGTTGTGACAAAGTGCCCACTTGGAAACCTAACTCTTCGTGTTTTTTGTAAAATGTATGGTCTGAATGGGTTAAACAAAGTTTGCAAACTACTGTGGACTGGACTTGCTTTGAAAAGTAGCTAAACGGCTGGAATCTCTTCCTCATAATACTGCTATTCTCTAAGTTGGGCAGTGTAAAGGGCTGGCAACTCTCCCTTGCCATCAATCTCCAAGGGAGGCCACATCTCCCAGTGCCTGTGGCCTGTCGGGAGTTCTAGCAAAAAGGGGGAAGTTTGTGGTTCTGGGTCTCTTCAGCCCCGCCAACCGTCAGGCAGGGCGATCCATTAAGTTGGGGCCTAAACCCCACATCAGGGCCGGGCAAGCCAGGCAGGAGGCTTCGAGCCCTCCTTAGGCGAGCACACAGTTCACGGCCCAAGCCCTTGGGCAGGCTAAAGGGAATGGTCTCTAGCCCTCAATAGGGCAAATAAACAGTTCAAGGCCCCGGCCCTTAGGCAGGGTGGGGCAGGTAGAAAGGAGCAGTTTCTAGCCCTCAGCAGGGCGAGCAAACAGTTCAGAATCCCGGCCCTTTGGCAGGGTGGGGCAGGCAACCGGGAACAGTGTCTGGCACTTGGTGGGATGATCACCCCTACATTGGAGTAGGAAGGGGGATGCAGGCCCACCCGACTCCACTGCATCCCAGTCCAGGGCTCTGGCAATGACGGGTTGTCCCGTCACTGGGTCAGCGGGGCTCCAGCTGAAATGTATCCAGTCCCACAGTTGAAGCGTCTGTCTGGATGATGAAGCCATGGTCGAAGTCAGGGCTGTACAGCACAGGGTCCTGACAGCGCATCTTTCAAGGCTCAAAACACCCTCTCGCACAGAGGGGTCCACCATACGCTCACCAGCTGGGTTTTGGTTAACAAGTTCGTCAAGGGAGTAGCAATGGTGGCAAAGTCAGGGATGAACCACCAATAATATCCCACCAGCCCCAGGAATTTCCTGACTTGTCATTTCTTGGTCGGGGCTGGTTGTTCCTGAATGACCTGTACGTTTCCAACAAGGGGTTGCACCACTCCTTGTCTCAAGGTGTAGCTGAGGTATGTGGTTTCCCGCCAGCCAATGTGGCACTTCTTAGGATTGGCCATCAGGCCAGCTTCCCGAAGGGCTCTCAGTATGGCCGCGACATAGTTGAGATGGTCCTCCCAGCAACAACTGTAGATCACCACGTCATCCAGGTATGCAGCCAGATATTCAATGTGGGCCTGCAGGAGCCAGTCCATCAGCTGCTGAAAGATTGCAGGGGCCTCATTTAAACCAAAGGGCATCCAAGTAAATTGGTAGAGACTTTTGCTGTCTTCTCCTCGGACCCCCAGCTCCATCTGCCAGTATGGTCCCATCTGCTTGGGTCCCTTGGACTTCTTGGAGATTCTTCCGAGTGAGCACCCCAGCCTGGGCTAACCAGTCCTGCAAAGTAAGGACATACTGGAATAGTCCCTGAGACCGGGATGGGGGTCCGCTTCTTCACAAGGTCTAATATACCATGGGGCTGCCGCCTGTACAATAACTCAAAGGGAGAAAACTTCATCAAAGCCTGGGACACTTCATGGATGGTCAGGAGTAGGGTTTGTCGGGGGAGAATTTACCGCGCATCCTCTTCAGAGGAACAGCTCCACAAGACCGTCTGTTTGGGGGTGGTATATAGACATCTGCAGCTTCTTAATCCCCAAGATGCTGTACACTTCCCGGAGTAGGCAGGAGGTAAAGTTTGTTCCCTGGTCGGAGAGGATATCCTGGGGTAGGCCTTCCCTGGCGAAGATTTTCAGCAGCTTCGCAGTGGCGGTTTGGGCCGTGGCATTCCTCAGAGGGATGGCCTCAGGAAAGTGGGTAGCATAGTCCATAACCACCAGAATGTAGCGGAACCCAGCCGTGCTTTTGGCGAGGGGTCCCACCAGGTCCATCGCAGCCCTCTCAAAGGGGGTTCTGACCGAGGGAGAGGCACTAGGAGGGCTCTTGGTACGCCAGGAGGTGCCACCATTTGGCACTCTGGGCATGATGCACAGTAGGCTTTCACTTCCTGGTGCACCCCTGGCCAGCAAAAGCAGGTCAAGACCTGGGCTGGGGTCTTCTCTAGCCCCAGCTGGCCGGAGGCGGGAATATTGTGGGCCAATTGCAGGACGGCCTGTTTGCAGGCCCAGTGTACCACCAACTGATACTAGGGCTCCTAAGTCCAGGGGTCCCGTTTGACTCAATACAAATGGTCGGCGCAGAGTTCAAAGCGGGGTCATAGGCTGGGCTTATCCATGCCGTTAGCTACCCCATCCACGAACGCGAGTTGCTCATATGCCTAGCTCAGAGTAGGGTCTTCCCATTGATCCTGACAGAGGTCCCCTAGGATGCTCTGGGAAGGGCCATCTCCCTCCAACGGGCCCAGGTTGGCATTTTCAGTCCCTTCGTGGTTGCCAGATGGCATTGGGATTGTCTCGGACTCCTGGTTCTCCTGGTCAGGGAATTTGCCCTGAGAGGCTATCCCGAGGAGGGTTACCCACCTGGGAAGCTCTCAATGGGCGACAGCCTGCATGACTTGGGGGAACTCCAGCCAGTCCTGGCCAAGAATAATCGGGTAGGGCAAAATAATGGCTATCCCTACCTGCTGCACTCAGGTTACCCCATTGATGGTTAACAGGATGGGGCAGGTGGGGTATTCCCTCACATTCCCATGGATGCATTAGAGGGGGACCCATCCTAGGGTCCATCCACCTGTCGGGACCAGCTCCCAGTGGACCAGTGTCTGTCTGCATCCTGAGTCGACTAGCACCTGTACCTGCTGGTCGGACAGCCCCATGGAGATTGTCACTTTAACAATCCGTTGCCGCTGGGCTCGCCCTTCTCCAGTGCATCCCAGACCAAATGAGCAATCCATAGCCAGGCATTGTCTTTTAAGGTAGCCGTATTGGCCACAGGAGGGCCAGGGTGAGGTTCTGGTTTTGCGGGCATGGACTGGGGGCCAGGGTCCTCTCTTGACCATGGGAATGTGCCTCACTTTTTTGGGGGCTTGGAGGCACCACACATGGAACTACTAAGTAGCTGTAAATGGTAATCAAGAGAATCGTACTCAACCTACCTAGCTGAGCTTCATACTAGTAACTGTATTCGTGTCTGAAGGCACCACCGTGAGGGAAATATAATGTCATCCTCATTATACAAGAGGGCAAACTGAGACACAGAAGGCCAAATTTTTCCTAGTGTAATATCTTGGGAGCCAATGTAGTTACATCAGGGATGAATTTGGCCCAGAGAGTTTAAATAACTTGCATAAGGTCACTTGGTAAGCCAATAGCAGAACTATTCTAGCACTAAAACTCAGACATTCCCAGCTCCCACTCCCATGATTAAGTCACTAGACTATTCTGATCCTCAAACAGGACTAAGGATTTAGAAGTACCATTGAAACATCAGGACTACGAATGCAAATGTTCCTTTCATTTTTACTACTCGATTTCAGAAGCTATGTTTGGGCTGGCTGGTATAGGGGAATTCAATACATTGGAAATTATTTAAAGATTTTAATGGAGCTGTCTGAATTATTCATTGTGAATAATTCATCTGACCACCGTGGGAATTGTTTTGTCAAATAAATTATTCATAATTCCTTTTTTATTATTATTATTAATCAGCCGTGAGACTTGAACAAAGTCAGAATTTGGCTCTGCATATATTTTGCCCATCAAAGGGAGAACAAAAGATCTTTTCTTTTACTTCTGGTACTTGGATTTATTTTTCTTCCTTGTTCAGTTTATGATTTATGAACGGGTGTGGACAAAAATAACGAAGGAGACTAAACGGAAAGAGAAGTGCAAAAGCACATGCATTTCCTCTTCAGACTTTAGGTCATTAATGTTCAAGCTGGCTCATACATAAACAGATAAAACAGGGAAAACTCAATTTCCCTATGCTGTTGCTTATATTGAATGATGTTCAACAAAACCACATTTTCCCCTCCTATTTCTCTTCATGCACTTTAGTATTGTATGTATATTCAACTCTGTTCCTCAGGCTCTGCTCATAGAATCATAGAATCATAGAATATTAGAGTTGGAAGGGACCTCAGGAGGTCATCTAGTCCAACCCCCTGCTCAAAGCAGGACTAACCTCTGCTATATCATCCCAACCAGGGCTTTGTCAAGCCGCAGCTTAAAAACCTCTATGTCATGAAGTACTGTGGTTGCCCATAAAGGGGAAAAAATTCAGCATTTACTAAGCTACCACTCAGTGGTATTGAAATATCACAATTCTTCTTTCTACTTAAAATAGAAAATAAGTGCACTGACTCTTTAGTATTGGCCAATGTTGATTTTTTTTTAAATGGTACTGTTGCCAATTATAACTATTTCACATACAGGATGCTGTGTTTAATTTGGACAGTCTGGGGAAAAAGGTGTGAGACTTGGTTACAACAGCATACTGGGGTTCTAATTTAGGCACGCTAAGCCAAGTCATCCACTGCATAACACTGGGGAAGATTGTTTAACTTCCTTGTGCCTCAAATAATACTTGTACAAATGAGAATAAGTAGGACCTAACTACATCACTGGCACTAATAGATGGATGTCATTTATGTGCATATCGAAGAACAAGGTATTTTCAATCATTAGTGGGCTATTCCAACCCACAGATCACTCTCTTTGTGCATCTGTGCTCTCCTGAGACCATTTCCATTATGTTCTGATGGGCTGATTGATCCATTAACTGCACTGAGCCTTTATCAAGATTGAATGACATACCAATTTCGGAGCATTAGACAAATTGTCATGGCAGGCTGTACCATTTAGACATAAATATGTGTTGAAGACACATTCGTAGCTAAATTGCCAGAAGGGAAGCTAAGATTCATGAGGACTTCATCTTCTAGAGCTATTTTTCTAAGCAAATACAATCATGAAGGATTGTGAGAGCCATGCCAATATGATTTGTTAGATGCTATGTTATGCAGAAATGGACTTTGGCCCATGTTAAATCTGATCTATTAGGAGTTGTTTTGCTGTATGGAATGGGCACTTTGATGTACACTTCCAAAGAGGAGGGTAATTGCAGAAGAGCAGAGGCATAGCAATAAATAAGTCTGTGTCAGTTCTACTTTGTAAGATACAATGGACCAAATAGTGTGTTATCCTGAAACCCAGAAGCAGGTTATGCTGTCCAGGGCAACAGTCTGGCCATGCAGTGACTCACAATGTCCCCCGGACCATCTATACCATAAATTAAAGCTACCCTCCTCTTTTGGAACTCCTTCAAGTGCAGGTGCTGCTATTGGTTCAGGTGATTTGCAGATTATACCTACCTGCGCTGCTTTATATGTAAATCTAGCCCCTAGTTTCTACCAGAGAAAAGTATAACACAAACCAATGACTGGAAGTTGAAGCTAGACAAATTCAAACTGGAAATAAGATGTAAATTTTTAATGGTGAGAGTAATTAACCATTGGAACAATTTACCAAGGGTTGCGTTGCTGACAATTTTAAAATCAAGATTGGATGTTTTTCTAAAAGTTATGGTCCAGGAATTATTCTGGGAAGTTCTATGGCCTCAGGACGTTAGACTAGATGATCACGACAGTCTCTTTTGGTCTTTGGATCTACAAATCTATACACTTACATTACTAAATTCTGAATTGTTAAACTAGTATTAATAGTGATGGAAATTTATACCATTATCTTTTTAATCTGAACTCTAATATTAGCAGTTTAAATGACATCACTTTTGGCAGTAAAACTTCAGCCAAAAGTAGATTCAGATGGAAGAATTGTAATTAAAATGTTTTTCACAATACAGTTGCAGGTTACACGTGGCGAGAAATGCTTCTCTCCACAAGCATTTTCCAATTGCTATGTTGAGCAAAACAATGACAGTTTTCTTTTAAGATCAGTGTGGTTTCCAGTTCTTCATCTGTTTGGTTCTGCTGTGCACGTCTGGAGTCAGACTGCCACAGATACAAGAAACAGTCAGTCGTAGAACTGAGACTATACACAAGCAACCCAGTGTCAGATTGATCAGACAGCAAGGAGGATTGGGCACTTGTCTTGTATTGTTGCTTAGAAAGCAATGATTTGTTGTGCCACTTCATACAGATAAATGAGGTCTGCAGTCAAAGTGGGTCTTCTAATTGAATTATCCCACTAACCAGATTTCGGTAACCTTAAAAGGTCAGACCATATAAAGAAGGCTGTATTCCGGGAGCAAATCTAGCTGACATATTGCACAATTAACCCACAGGTCTTCCCTATCTATGATCATTGTTACAACCGTATGAACTTAGCATCTTAAATTTTCCTTGTGGAGAAGACATAAGGTAAACAATTATTTTTACTTAAAGTATTAGGCAGTTAGTGTAGGAAACCCTGCTGTTAGTAGTTGGCACAGTTTCTCTTCTAAATACTTTGCAAACGTTAAGTCCCTGTCCTGCAAAGGGTCTACCCATGTGGAATCGGTTGCAGGATTGGGAGCTGATTAATACAATACCTTATGAACTGGGAAAGTATAATTATTGGTCCCATTTCACAGTGAGGAAACTGATGCAAAGAATTTAAGGAACATGTCATTTCATTTCTCTGCTGGTATTGGAACTCTAGGTGTAGATTGGAAGGTTTCATGTGTGCTAGGGGAATTTTTTTACCGCTTGTTTTGAGAACAAGACCCTAGGCAACATTTTCCCCTCTATTGGCTTCTACATTTCTTTAGGTGTTCACATTCTTCCTCTTCTTATAGTATATACACATGCACCTAATGTACAGTGCCTTCTGGAGCTCATCTGGAGCAGTGTTTTGTGACACACATTTTAAGGCTAAGTAGATTTTAAGGCTAGAAGAACCATTATGATCACCTACTCTGTCCTATTACATTAACATAATGATTTCTGCTTTTTACTCAGTGTTTTCTGCACCAATAATTGGAGCCGAGCTAAATCATCTGTTTTAGCAAGACATCCCGAGGTAAATTGTTCCAGTAGTTAACTACCCTTGCAGTTTAAAATGTGCACCTTATTTCTAGTTTTAAACTGTTTGGCCTTCACATTCCAGCCATTAGATCTTGTTATACTTTTGGCAGTTAGATTAAAGAGCCTTTCATATCAAATAGCCTCCCCTTGTAGAGTAATTATAGATGAGAGCCAGCTGACATTTTTATAACTAATTTTTTTAAACAGAAAAATGGCTTTATTTTTTCAAAAATGAAAATTTTCCCAAAAGATTGTCAATGCTGTCAAAATTTTCCATGATGTGCTAAAAGTTGCTGTGTTTTTAACAATTAAATTATCAAAAATATTACTGAAAAGGTTATCGAAATATTTCATTTACCAAAACCCAGATTTTTTGTAAATACATTTGATTTTCACAAACCAAAAGTGACAAATGGATAATCCTAGGTTTACAATTATTATAAAGTACAACTGCAAGCCTGAAGTGGAAAGAATTAATCATGCCCTGTGAAGAATCACGCGCTTATAACTGGACGCTCAAAAGTTTTTCAGAATCAGAGAATTCATGTAATTTGCAAACTTTTCCCAGAAACATAAAAAGTGAAATGTCTCTTTCTTCTTCTTTCCATTTCCTTTATAAAACTGTGGTTTTGGCTGACAGTCATTTGTAAGAAATGGAATGTTACCTATTATAAAACAGCACAATGGACCTCAGATGCCAGCTGTAAGGAAAGGCCATTATGATATTCCTCATTAATAGTTTTGATTCTTATTGTTGTCTCTATTGTCCATCCAGAAAAAGTACAGGAGGCACTGGATGTGGTTTTAATTAGGCCGCAACTTTTTTCTTAATTATCTGGGGGTATCTGGTAGATAAAATTGTATAGTACAGCTAATTCCATAATCTTTTCCTTATATTTGGGGGCTGACATCAGACCTTCCCCTTCCCCATCCTGGTCCCAGTCAACCCGATGCTGGGAATTTGCTACCCACTCCTTGTATGAGGGTTGGGGGGAGTTATCAAGGAGAAGGGGCAGGTTGTTCCCCACTGTAAAACTCATAAGAGCCCTGAACCCCCTTTCTCTGCTTCCTTAAATCCGTTACCAATTTAGTTTACCTGATTCGTGTCCATTCCCTACAGAGCACCTGCACTGGGCCTCCACCACAAGCTTAAAAATGAGTTAAGACATTATAGCCTAATCCCACTTTCTTACCCCACCAGGCCCTTGCTTCACTGTGGGGCAGAGGATATGATATTCCTTATTAATTGTTTTGTTTCTTATTGTTGTCCTCATTTTCCTATGTTTCTCTTGGCTATAGTGGGTAGCACCTGTGATATGTCTGTCACGGCGTCAAGCTTTTTAAAAGTTTCAAACTCATATTGGATCATTTCTAAGCTATCTGGAACGAAGTTTCTGGAAAGAGGAGACTTGGCAAGTATATCAAACACATTCTGCAAATATTGATCCTGATGACATAGATGTGTGCGCTGATCAAAGCCTCTGGGAGAGACCACACAACTTTTTAAAAGCACCTGAGAAGGTGTGATTTTGATACTTACTTATGATACATACTTTGTAGTGATGAACCTGAAAACATGCTAGTTCTTTTATGATCAAACTGAACTATATTAAGACAAACAATTTAGATCAGTATAATACAGTGGGGTCTCATTTAAACCAATGGAGGACAGAAAATTAGATTCAAGTCTCAACCTCTGTCCTTAAACTATCCTTTAAAACAACCACAGCCGCCACCTACTCTGTGCAAATGTAGTGCTTCTGAAAGGTGTCAAATTGACAGCTCTGGAGACTGAAGTCATACACGCGGCTGAAGAACAGCTACAGTAATGGATATTGGCAATGAAGCTTCTGAATCCTCCGACTTCTCAACTAAAAGACCTCAGCCCTGATTTGGAGGAACCACTTCGTAGTCTGCAGTCCATGTCCATTCAGTCCTCAGCCTCTCTGCTGAGTCTAAAGGAGACAATGATGAGGATGGTTTTTGTAATGTGAATTCCTGTCCTTTGGGAATTGGATTTAGACCACAAAACTCATTACACATAGAAAACCAAACAACCATCAGTTTTCACTCACTGTGACTACTGACTTGGGCCAGGCTCTATTATCAGTCCCCTAAATCATCCTATTCCTTAGTTCCTACTGTTGTGTCTTGATTTGTAAGATAAACGACTATTTGACAAATTGGGCAGTACCCAGTCAAAATGCAGTGGATTAAAGATGGCTTTTCCTCTCAGACATTTCTTGCTTTGTTGTGTTTATGGCTGAGCCTTATGGATATTTGAACACAGCTTGTTTAGTTTAATTTTCTTTTTGAAAGAAGCAAAGAATGCCATTGACATACAAGCTGGTCTGAGGCTTCTGTGGGCCCAATATTATGTCATTGGACTGACTGAGATGAAGCTGCATTTTAGGTATTATAATTATTGTTAATACAGAAGCAGAGTATACAGCATATAACAACTGCAAAAGAAGTTAGACACGAAGCTGTGGATGTAATAACAGTATCATATTTTAAAGCACTAGGATACTGATACTTACAGCCTGATTGTGCCTTATAGGCACTGGCTCTACGGATGATTTATATTTGCTAGCAATTGTCTGTTGTTTCTGCATTTATGCTCATTAAGCGCTCTATCCAAATTCCATTGAAGTCAATGGAAATCTTTCCATTGATTTCAACTGCTTTTTGCTCAGGCCCTGTTTCTTAAAGTGAAGATTTTTGTTTGGTTGGTTTTGTTTTTAAAGGAAAACGTCTGCTTAAGAGGAAATCTCTGAGATGGGTGGACAAGGATACAGTTACAGCCTAATAAATCATTTATTCTTTACATTGTTTTCCTATGTCTTTCCTTTCAGTTATTTTTGTGTAGGTTACAAGGAACAGTGAATCTAAGAGATTAAGCAATACAATGGAGGAGTCACTTGTTATTTTCCATATAGAAAAGTCCTATGCATTTTAACAGAGAATAATATGGAGGATTGGGCCAAAAGAAATCTAATGAGGTTCAACAAGAAATCTAATGAGGTTCAACAAGGACAAGTGCAGAGTCCTCCACTTAGGAAGGAAGAATCCCATGCACAGCTATAGACTGGGGACCGACGAGCTGGGCAGCAGCTCTGCAGAAAAGGACCTGGGGGTAACAGTGGATAAGAAGCTGGATATGAGTCAGCAGTGTGCCCTGGTTGTCAAGAAGGCTAATGGCATATTGGGCTGCATTAGGAGGGGCATTGCCAGCAGGTCACGGGAAGTGATTATTCCCCTCTATTCGGCATTGGTGAGGCCGCATTTAGAATATTGTGTCCAGTTTTGGGCCCCCCACTACAAAAAGGATGTGGACAAGTTAGAGAGAGTGCAGCGGAGGGCAACCAAAATGATTAGGGGGCTGGAGCACAGGACTTATGAGGAGAGGCTGAGGGAACTGGGCTTGTTTAGTCTGCAAAAGAGAAGAGTGAGGGGGGATTTGATAGCGGCCTTTAACTACCTGAAAGGGGTTCCAGAGAGGATGGGGCTAGGCTGTTCTCGGTGGTGGCAGATGACAGAACAAGGAGCAACGGTCTCAAGTTGCAGTTGGGGAGGTCTAGGTTGGACATTAGGAAAAAGTTTTTCACTAGGAGGGTGGTGAAGCACTGGAATGGGTTACCTAGGGAGGTGGTGGAATCTCCATCCTTAGAAGTTTTTAAGCTGAGGCTTGACAAAGCCCTGGTTGGGATGATATAGCTGAGGTTAGTCCTGCTTTGAGCAGGGGGTTGGACTAGATGACCTCCTGAGGTCCCTTCCAACTCTAATATTCTATGATTCTATGATTTTATGAATATCCTTTCTAATTGGATTTTTAACCATCTTCAGAGATAATTTTATACCATGCTATAAAGTTGCACAGGATTTCTCAAAAAACCCATAGAAAGGGTATTCTCTATTCAATTCTGTCTATTTTATAGTAGTGTATATAGAATCCTCTTGGTTGAAAGATATTAAGTTAAGGGAATTTGATTGCTATGCAAAATCTTTGACCATACATCTATGTGAGGATCTTGTATAGTTTAATAGAATGGAAGTGATAAGGTTCCATAGAAATTATTGTAAAACTTATAAAATTGGAAAAGAACTCTCTCCTTTTTTTGTAACTCCCACAGAATTATATTTCAGAGATAAAATTATTTGTTAAATTCTATAACATGTTTAAAACAAAGATATAGAGAAGTCATCCTTTCCTGTTAAAATGTGAAGGATTTTTCCTTAGGGGTGAGATCTAACTTGTCAGGTAGTATATCAGTTAGAAGAATGTGAATGTTCATAAAAACATCCTTTGATTTCTGATTCTGTTTCATGTACGCTTATTTTTTCTCCATTTACTTCATTGGAGTTGCTCCTGATTTACACTGATCATGCTCAGTAATTATAAGTGAAGGAGAAGAAGGTATAGAGAAAAAAATAAGGCAGCAGATAATAGACAGGGGGTATTATGTACAAAAGTAGAGAGAATAATATTTGAACAGTTATATTTGCAAGTATTGTATAGTTTACTAGTGGAATGGGAGACATCCCTTTGTAAGATACAAGCTCCAGGCAAGAGCTAGCCAGAGTCTTGGATGAC
The DNA here is from genome assembly GCF_026122565.2 of Emydura macquarii macquarii. Taxonomy (NCBI): domain Eukaryota; kingdom Metazoa; phylum Chordata; order Testudines; family Chelidae; genus Emydura; species Emydura macquarii. The sequence continues at coordinate 59,570 of NW_027131245.1, read as the reverse complement.
ATTGAAACTGATGTCATAAATAGTAGCAGACTTCAGATCAGGTATGAAGAATTAGGGAGTACTGGACTTCAGGGTAGTTTTCTCATAAATCTTACTGGCTCGATGCTCAGAGCAACAATGTTCATGCTAGCAAAGCCAACATTTGCAAATAGGAACCCCATGGATACGAGAGTTATTTCCTATTCTAAGGATGGGGAAAAACTGGGGTAACTGATGTCAAATGCTGCAGCCATCATAATTAGACCAAAGTAGACTTGACATTCTATGTGGCTGACAAATGTATGCCTACAAGAGGATTTTAAATTGATTTAGCATAAGGGCCATCCATACCAGAATGAGCAGCTTCTGTATGTGCCTGGTAAGAGCACAGACAGAACTGGAGGAAGGACAGAGGAAAACATGTAGGAAGTCTATAAAAAAAGTCTATAAAAAAACTGTAGAAAGGAAGGAAGAAGCAGCTAAAATAAGCAGATGGGGGAACAGGGAGGAGATAATATGAAGCAGTGAAACAGATAACAGAAAACAGGAGGAATGTTCTTATGACACAAACATCAGGAAAAAAGGCAAACTCCAGAAAACAATGAAAAATGGTAACCAAAGGGAAATTCTGAAAGTATCTGTAAACAAAAAGAAGCAAATGTGAAACATGCAGGTAATGCTGCAATCATAATTTGTCTAGACATCTAAATCTGTCAAATAATTATTCACTTTGTTATGTATATACTTCACACCTCTTCATGTTACCATCATACAGAAACATTTATATTATTTTACCAGAAGAATCTGCATACATGTCAATTTATTTTGTTACTTTATATACTTTGTATATTTTAGCTGATTCCCTTTGGCTTTTGTCTAGGATATGGACCAGATCCTTCCCACAGATATATAGAAGCAACTCCCATTAAACTCACCAAGTGTTACTGTGATCCAAAGATCCCTTGATGCCAACTGGCAGAGGACACAGGGTTACTTAGGAGTACAGGAATCCCCTGGGTTCACCATAAAGGGACATGTAAGATTTCTACTGAAAACATGTGTCAGACTGGTCATCATAATCACTGTGAGCTGTGTGTATGGTAAATATGTGAGAAGTTATGCTGAAAATTGTTTTCTAGGCCTTGCAGTTAAAGGCAGGTTACTCAAAGTAGTGCATCTTGTGACAAAATTCTCCAGACAGGAGGCGGGAAACACTTATCTCCCTGATGGACCATTGTGTATTGCTAATAGACGACCATTAGCATACTTATTCTAATGCTAATGAAGAGCTTGTAAAATCTTCAGAAGGAAATTATTAGGAAGAGGTAAACTGGGGGAGGGGAAGCCAATTTTTAGGTGAAGATCATGTCTGATATATCTAGGGCGCAGATGGACTCCCAGGTATACTTCCATCTGTGAGGACAAGCTGCCAGTGGGCTTGGTTTTATGAGAGGAGGATCTCAGCCAACGGGGGTGAAAATTCTGGGAGAAGAACATGGGATAAGTTATCCTGTAGGAGACAGGGAATGTCTTGTGAGTTAAGTTTAGTCTCCAGGAAGTGTGTTATGATTTTGTTTTATTTGTAACCATTTGTTTCCAATGTTCTTACTTTCTATCATTTGAATTGCTATTCTTTGATAATAAACTGATTCTTGTTTTCCCTATAAAGTGCTGTGTGCTAAGCGGAGTAGCAATCCTGAGTTGAATCTTGTAAACTGGAGTGCACTGGGCACAGAGGAGCTGAGAGTTCTGAGATTGTTCAGTGGAAGAAGGGCTGAGCACTCCAGGGGATACTCAGAGGACTGGGGCGTTGGTGTGTGCCTAGTGCTATCCTATACAGAGAAAGCAAGGTCTCCGGCAGCCTGGAAGTAGTGCTTGTGTCGCCAGAGGGTGGTGGAGTCAGGGAGCTGATCCACAGCAGTCACAGACAAGAATCCTTCTTGCTAAGAGCTGGTGTTAGCAAGCTACTTCTCAATCCTGGGTATCCCTGGGCAGCAACACAGTTATGTACATATGCCAAAGGATGGGACTTAGAGAAATAGCATATATGCATATATATAATGTGTTTGTGTAAAGGGAATGTTGACATGATGGGCAGAACTGAAATGTAATAGGGCAATGAGTATCAATAGGAAGGGAAAGAATACAAAGGCTCAGATGTAGTTATAGTATGAAAGGGAAAGTGTTAAGTAGCTAACTGAGATAAAATACATTGGTGGAATTACAGGATAGGGTAGGGTCATTGGGCCAAATTAATAGGTAGCATAAATTATACATCAAAGTAAACTATATTGAAAGGCTAGAACAGAGAAGTGTAGCAGGAAAATCAGCTCCCAGGAATGCTAGAGAAGGTCCTTTCTCCCACCCTTCACTTCACTATACACTGAATTACAGTTTTCTGATAGTCGCTGTCGCATTGGTTAGATTGGGGGGAGGAGGGGGGCCGGCGGTGGCAGCATTTAACAATGGGTTAACATCCATATGTCAAAATCATAATAATTCATGTGAGATATGCCATGTCAGGTACTGTTAGGAAGGTTATAAGATGCTAAGTCAGATGATAATACTTATGTTCATGTGTAATATGTGAAATGGAAGTTATAGATATATTTGAGATATCTATATTTCAAATTGTGTTCCCTGGGCAACACCCCAAATAGGATGGCAGCAGGACAATAGCCTGCTTAATGGCCCATTAAGACACTCACGGATACAAGGGGCCCAGGAAGAAACTGAAGGCATACCTGAAGAGTTACCAGGATTGTCCCATGTGACTCTGGACTCCATTTTAGTTCTTGTAACATTCCACAAGACAGCATGGCCAAGGCCAAAGGGTATATAAGGCCAAGCCACAGAAACCATTTTGTCTTTGTTCCTGTTCAGCTACAGACACCTACCTACCTCTGGATCAATTCATTTTGCAACGAACTGAAGGACTTAGACCCATCCAGGTACTGGATGTGTACCAGAGGAACTGTACAAGCCTGCAAACTCCACAATTCTTCTAGAAACCTGATGTATATGGACTTTTAATCATTTGTATGTATCTGATTGCTCTAATCCTTTAACATTTCTCTCATGGTTTATTTCTTTCTTTTTACAATAAACCTTTAGTTTTAGTTACTAAAGGATTGACTGGCAGCATGGTATTTTAGGTAAGAGCCAAACTTATATTGAACTGATACTGTGGCTGACCCCCTGGGGTCAGAGGGAACCTTTTTAGTAAAGAGCATAGAGTTTAAATAACTGGTCTCTTTACTGGACCTAGTGCTGATTTGGGAGCCAGAAGCTGAAATGCAGTAAAGGGGGCTGTGTGTGTTTGTATACTGGCTTCTGTGGGGATTCAGAAGTGCAGTTTGTGGCCGGTTGGGAAGCCTGACTTCAGTGTCGCCCACCAGTGCTGGGAGAATCTGCTCTCCTTTCACAGCCTGCCCTGACCTTGGCATTATCAGGTGGCTGCCCTGGGCATAGGATGGGTCACAGTCCCCCCCGTCCCCCCCCAATTTCTGCCCAGAGACACATGACTCATCCCCAGGGTGCAGGGCAGAGGCAGGGGGTGGATGTTCTTGAGCCTCACTGCCAACTTCTCTTCTCCTCCCACATACCAGGGCTTGGCAAAACTGCCCAGGAGATTCCCATGGGGGGGCAAAGCACTTGGCAATGGGGCGCTGGGCTCTCTTGCCATGCTACAAAGTGGATGGCACTCACACCTGCTCTCGGCAGCATCTGCAACACCTCTGCCCTGCTTACCTCCCCTGCACACAGCTGGCTCTAAGATCTCAGTGCCCAACGTCTGTCCCACACCTCCCCTGCACATCTGGCTCCTTCCCCCTCCACTCAGCACACAGCTGGCCTGGCTATAGGCCTCAGTGTCCAGCATATGTCTGCCCCTCCCCTGAACATAGCTGGCTCTAGCCCTCAGTATTACAATATTTTGTATTAATATAAGGCATATCCAAAATTTCCAAAATATATAGTTTTTAAAATCCGAAATTACTCTGTTTTCATTGCCAGAAAACATTGGCTTTATTCATAACCATTTGCATTGCACTACTGAGTGTCAGAATACAACTGCAATAGTAAACAGAGTTCTGAAGGAAACTCAGCTGTTAACTCAGGCTTTAATAACAGTACAAAGAGCCTGTAGAAACTCCACTGAAGTCAATGGACTTACATACATGCAGAACCAAGCAAGATCAAAATAATGCTCTCAAATTATGATAAAAGGGTGAATACATTTTCAATTTTTAAAATCTGGAAATTGAACCATAACAGGAGAAGATGAAGACATCAGAAGCTGGTGATTGTCAATATTTGTCCAAAATATTTGTAAATATAGGAAATAGTCTAGTGGGTTTTGTGTGTGTATGTGAAAAATGTATGAACAGATTCTGGACTGGAATCTTGTATGCTGAGAGAATTGGAAATGGAAAATACCACTTTAGGCTCAGCAGTACGTATGGAACCACTAGAGTCAGTCAGGAGACTTCCTGTTTGTAAGGCTTCACAAAAGAAACAGGATCGATAGTGTTGCTCATTATCTGCACACCATGACAATGGAAACAATAGCTACACATTCAGCTCATTCCAGTGTGTTGCCATGGCACAAAGATCCACCCTCCCGAAACATGTGATACACTGGGCACTTTGTGCTGACTGTCACACATAGCATCTGTCAGCACATTTGTTGCATTCCTCTGTGTTCTTTTGTCCTTACTTCAATTTTCATGATGGGCGCCTGCAACAACATTTAAAGAGAACGTCCTTGATGCAATTGTTACACATATATAAAGTGTAACATTAAGACTGAACCTCCTTCTTTGTCACCTTCATTAGCTTCTGCTCCACCCTGAACATACGCTGACACTCCTGGTACTCCTGGATGTTGTAGGAGCCTGAGATCACATTAACTTCTATCTAACCCAGAGCAAGTCCTGGGGCTGTGCAAATGGTGCAGCTGCACATGGCACCCACAGGATCAGTCACATGGCCGAAAAGATTATGGAGGCAGCAGGCATCCAGGCACCAGGGTCTGCAACTGTAACAGCAGATGCTGCTTCCTCCTCTAGGGATCTCCTCCAGCCTTGCAGGAGAATGAAGACTGCTTCTGCTGCCCTGCACAAAGACAGCCTGAGCAGCTCCTTCACCAGGCCCAGGAGCAGAAGCAGGGAGGTTAAGAGGTGAAGGAGGGGTGAGTGAGCAGAAGCTGGGTGAGAGGTGTAGGAACAGCTTCAGGTTCTCAGGAGAACATAAATTGGGTATGTGAGGGAGCAGAAGCTCTGTGGGTGGTGGGCAGTAGGGCCCATATACGTGTTCATGGGGGCCCAGAGCTGACCTGGTGGATATGCAGGATGAAGGCAATGTAGTGTGATATGTGGAAAGGGATGGAGGCAGTATGAGGGCTAGGGTGTGTGAGAGAAGTGTGTGGTGGGGAGTGTGAGTTTTGAGGAGAAAGCACTTCAGCTCCTGACTCTGCCCTCTTTGGAAGCATTGACCCTAATTATTTTTTACACTTCCTCCCAAAATTAAAAGGACTATCTCTTGTGTAAAAGGAGGTTACCACATTCAAAGTGAGACATACTGACACATGTACTTGGCTTTTAGCAGTTAGAACCAACAGAAAGATCAGACTTTAGAGACATTGTGGAGGAAGAAGCCACGGGATTTAGTGCGATCTGACAAATGGTGAGAAAAAGACAGTGGAGTAAAAAGATGACAATGCATTTGAAAGCTCAGATGAAAGGGATACTAGTAGAGTTGTCGAAGGTGAGAGAAAATGTGTGGAACAGACAGGGTTTTGGAGGAAGAAGGTGAACTTTAATTTTTGATATGTTGACTTTGAGTAAACAGTTGGACATGTAGGGCTACACAGAGAGGAAAATGCAAGCCAGTAGAGAGGTAATGTTATGATTCATCTGAACAAAACTGGTGGGAAAAACTGGTAACAGATATGTTTTCCCAGAATGGAGAAAGGAGGACAGTGTCAAAGGCAGCAGAGAGCGCAAGAATAAGTCTGGGAAAAATATTTGGCTAGAAGAAATTAGTAGTGACGTCAGCAAGGTCAGTTTCATTGTTGTGGCAGGATGGAAACTGGGGAGTAGTGGATTCCAGGAAAAGTTGGAGGGCAGGAAGTCAGGGCTTTGTGAAGAGACAGCTTGTTCAAGGGGCTTAGTGGTGAAGAGGAGATTGGGAAGGATTTGGAAAGGAAGACATGGTTTAGGAATGGAATGGAAAAGCATATGGAGATTATTATAATATGGACAATGTAAATGAATGACACACCCTCACCTGGAATATTGTCTTCAGTTCTGGTCATTCCGTCTTTAAAAGTTTATAGCTGCATTAGGGGACTTCAAAGATGGGTAACAACACTCATGATTAAACAGTCAAGAAGCTGTAACCGTTTACCTTAAAGAGAAGATAGATAAGAAGGGACATGATAAAAACGTACAAAATAATGAATTGTTTAGAGAAGGTGGTTCAGGAACTTCTATTCACTCTATCTTGTAACAGAAGAAAAGGAGAGCATATAAAACTGAAAAGTGGCGCATTCAAAACCAATAAAAGGAATATTGTTTTCACGCAAAATGCACAATTAGCCTGTGGCACTCATAGCCACATTATATCATTAGCCCAAAAACTTAGAATGCTTCAGAAAAGAGTTGGAGATTTGTATAGATAAAATGAATATTCAGATTTATAATAGCAAATAGTAAAAAATAGTTTTGGAAGGAATATAAACCCTCATGCTTCTGTGCACAGGCCAAGCTTTTACAATCAGGACACGCTATCCTATAACTTGCATACTGCAAGGTTTCCTGAATCTTCCTCCAAAGTACCCATGTAGCCGGCTTGTTGCCAGCTACTACTGGGTATATGGAGTACTAATGGACACAGTATGTAATTCCCTTTCATTTGGTTCTTTCATTGTAGCTCTGCACAGTGCACAGACCTACCATGCCCTGGAGTCATGAAGATACCTGCTGTGGATGTAACATCTATAGTGCACAGGGGGTTTAGAGACCCATGAGAAGCTCTCCATTGTTTTCTCTTCACTTCAGTCATTCTGTGATGGGCTGTACAAACCTCACACTGGCAAGGAAGGGTCCAAGAGCTGCTCTGGGTACAGGCAGTCCACCCAACTGCAGCTGCAAAGCTTGCTCAGGCTGGAGGAGGAACTTAAAAAGGGGAGCAGAAAGAGTAGTTCAATGCCAAGCACACAGTGGAGGTGAGATGACCTTCACTCTGAGCTTGTGAGAAGGAGCACCATAGGAGATCTTGCAACCTGAGGCCTGGCTGATCAAGCCTACAAAGAAGGGACCTGTGACTCTGTGAAGGTTAGAGAGTCATGGTCAGTGGGTAATGATTGGTGGAACAAGTGGAGTGCTCCAGGGATCGGTGCTTGGGCTGGTTTTGTTCAACATCTTCATTAATGATCTGGAGGATGGGATGAATTGCACTCTCAGCAAGTTTGCAGATGACACTAAGCTGGGGTGAGTGGTAGATACAGTGGAGGTTAGGGATAGGATACAGAGTGACCTAGACAAATTGGAGGATTGGGCCTAAAGAAATCTGATGAGGTTCAACAAGGACAAGTGCAGAGTCCTGAATTTAGGACAGAAGAATCCCATGCACTGCTACAGAGTGCGGACCAACTGGTTAGGCAGCAGTTCTACAGAAAAGGACCTGGGGGTTACAATGGACAAGAAGCTGGATATGAGTCAGCAGTGTGCCCTAGTTGCCAAGAAGGCTAATAGCATATTGGGCTGCATTAGTAGGAGCATTGCCAGCAGATTAAGGCTATGTGATTATTCCCCTCTATTCGGCATTGGTGAGGCCACATTTGGAGTATTGTGTCCAGTTTTGGGTCCCCCACTACAGAAATGATGTGAACAAATTCGAAAGAGTCCAGCAGAGGGCAAGGAAAATGATTAGAGGACTGGAGCACATGGTTTATGAGGAGAAGCTGAGGCAACTAGGCTTATTTAGACCTCAGAAGAGAAGAATGAGGGGGGATTTGATAGCAGCCTTTAACTATCTGAAAGGGGGTTCCAGGGAGGATGGAGCTAGGCTGTTCTCAATGGTAGTAGATGACTGAACTAGGAGCAATGGTCTCAAGTTGCAATGGGGAGGTCCAAGTTGGATATTAGGAAAATCTTTTTCACTAGGAGGGTGGTGAATCACTGGAATGGGTTAGCTAGGGAGGTGGTGGAATTTCCATCTTTAGAGGTTTTTAAGGTGCAGCTTGACAAAGCCTTGCCTGAGATGATTTAGTTGGGGTTGGTCCTGCTTTGAGCAGGGGGTTGGACTAGATGGCCTTCTGAGGTCCCTTCCAACCCTAATCTTCTATGATTCTATAGACACTTTATCTTTGTGTATTAATTCTTTACTTGGGAAGAAAGGAGACTGGTAGCGAGTGATCCAGGGAGGCAGCCACATAGCACCCCAGTGTGCAGGATTTAACTGCCTACCATAGGGCCCTGAATTGGAGCCTGGTGCAGAGGCTGAGCTCAGGCTCCTCTACCAAACCTTAACGAGGAACAACTACAAAGGCCTATAGGTGGGAAACCTAGTTGGGAGGGAGAAAATCCTGAAGATAAAAGGGTCTAGGCCATGACAAGGGTGGGGAAACTCTGGAGCCTCCTGCTTAATCCCAAAGGCTCCCCGCATTATTGGACTCTATACATACCATGAAAGGGATAGATTTGGTTATATGAGCTGGCCAGAGAGCAGAGTCACTGGAGGGACAGAGCACTGCATAGCAGAGCAGCAGTAAGAAAGGGGAATGCATGTGAAGAAAAAAACCTGTCACACCCCTGTCTGACCATTAGGTAATACCAGTGCAGAGCTTCCCCTTTCATTCCCATTCCTCTGACATGTGAGCAGTGAAATGGAGATTTAATTAATCTTGTAGTGAGAGAGTCTCATACTTGTGCTGTTCTTTTGTACTCCTCTTTATCAATTTGACCATGTTTCCACTTTTTGTAGGATTCCTTTTTGATTTTCAGGTTATTAAAGAGCCCCTGATGGAACCATTTTATCCTCTTACTATTCTTCCTATCTTTCCTTTGCATCAGAATAGTTTGCAGTTGTGCTTTTATTATTGTCTCCACGAGAAACTGCCAGGTCTCCTGAACTCTTTTTTCCTTTAGTTTTTCTTCCCATGGGACCTTACCTACCCCTTCTCTGAGTTTGTTAAGGTCTCCTTTTTTGGAGCCCATTATTCTTATTCTACTGTTCTCACTTCTTCCTTTCCTTAGAATCAGGAAATCTACCATTTCATGATCATCATCACCCATTATCTCTTATCTTCAGATTTATTACCAATTCCTCTCTGTCAGAATCAAGTCTAAAAGGGCTGTCTCCCTGGTTACTTCCTCCACTTTCTGGGAGAAAAAGTTGTCCCCAATACATTCTAAGAACTTATTGGCAATTTGGTGATTTAAAAGAGAAACAGCAAGTGTGTCTGAACTGGATTTTTTTGCTCTTTCTGAAAAAAATTCTAGGGTAGCTTCCTAAACAAACCTGGAGTTAAAAAACTTCATAGTTCAGGAGGTGACCACAAAGCGTCCATTCCAAATTCTGATCTCTCTTACAATAGTATAAATCCACAGTAATACCAATGGCTTTGGTGAAGTTAGTCAAGATTTACATTGTTGTAACTGAGAGTTGAACTTGGCCCTTAGCCTTTTGCTCAGTCCAAACATGTGACAGTAGAGAAAAAGTAACCTCTCAGCATGAGGTTCCTAGAGGAATTCTGAGTCACACGAGATGGGATCTTGATCTCACTCTCTTAAAAACATTCCCCAAACCCTCAGTGACATTTTATGTAAACTCAGCTAAAAGATAGAGGGAAAGAAATGAAATACTGTCTGCTTGACAATCAGATACAGAAATTAAAGCAGAGACAGAGAAGTCTCACACAGACATGGAACACATGCTTGGTGTGTGCCATAATTATAAACATGATGAAACCCTTGGTGGCCACTTATTTATCACCTACTTGACAGAGATGTTGTGGGGATTAATGAGTTAATGTTCATCAACTCTGAAGATGTAAATAATAATAACAACACATAAATGCTAAGTATCAGTTTTACCATAATTAGTAAGAATTCTAAAAAGCCTTTACATTACCCTTTGCCCTCTCTGTAAGGATCAAACACACAGGGATAGATTGCACCATGAAGCTACAGGAGACTGGACTAGAAGACCTCTTGAGGTCCCTTCCAGTTCTATCTGGTACCCAAGATGATTGTGCTAGACTCACCAACCTTAAGAATGTCACATCAGTATAAGGGACACATGGAGTTATCCCTGATTAATTACACGTGTGGACACTCTTACTCTGCAATAACAGTGCCTTGTTCATGCTTTAGTTTAACCGTGGGTTTTGGAATAAGAGTGTCAATGCATGGAGATAATCAGGGATAGTTAATTAGGGATCACTGCATAGGTAGGCAAATCCTTAGTGAGATAAGTTTGAGTGCATTAATTAGCTCCCTCTGAGTTTACTGCCTGGGCCCAGCACCACCAATGGGTCTATACAACTGATGAAAATGCTGCCACAGTGGCTGGCAAACAAACACAAGAATTCATCAGCCAAAGCAGTAAAAAGGAGACGCAGGCAGGGGCTCTGGCTGAAACAAAAGCCTGGCATGATTATATTCACATACGGGAGTGTAGCAGCCTACCCCAAATTGCTATGCATGAAAAGAAAAATTGGAGACGGCTGTAGCAACAAGGGCCTCATAGAATCCATTCCTCAGGAAAATGCCAACAAAAATAGAAGTATAATAATCTGCAACTGAGCATTTGCATATTACTAGTGCCAAAAGTACAGTATTTAAAAGGACAATGAAAGATTATTTTCATTAGAAGAACAAAGTAGTAACAATGATGTTGACCATGGAATGAAGACTATTGCAGGGGTTCTCAAACTGAGGTCGTGACCCCTCAGGGGGTCTCAAGGTTATTATGGAGGGATCATGAGTTATCAACCCTAACAGGTGCCAGTAAGGGTGTCATGGCATGGGGAGAGTTATCACTTTTGGGGGGGTCATCGTCACAGCCTGAAATATTTTCAGAGGGTGTCCCAGAAAAAAAAAGTTTGAGAACCCCTGCTCTATTGAAAGTCAGGACAAAGAAAGAAACAGGTCGATAGCAACCGATGAAAGTTCAAGACAAATATTAGTGTTTTTTTTAAATAGCTTGAATCTGCATAGCACAGAAGAATTTGGCTAGGGATCCTCCTATTATTGACATCAGCCAAAATTATTTTATGGGCTGTGAAATACCAGAAGGAATGGTCTATAAAATAGACTAAAGAGGAACAAGTGTTTCATGAAAGTCTATACTCCTATAAATTTACTGTATTATGAAATCTAAATGATGAACTGCCATAGTCCAAGGAAAACAAGCAACCCAGCTCAATGAATCAGCTTCAGTGTGACATATTCATTGCAATGCACTAGTTTTTGTTACTTTGTTGTGTAAACGTTACAAGTTCTACCATAGATGTAATGTTTACTGTAATTAACTGGATACTTGACATGCGAATGAGCATGCGAATCAATAGATGTGTCACATCATCACAGGAATGCTTACAATAACAGCAGAATCAAAAGTAATGCTCTTAGCATTTCAAGAAACCATTTGCTTTTTCTATTGAGAATGCTGAACGGCCACATAACATTTTCCTTTAAAATGCCCTAAGGTGTGACATATTACAAAAGTTGGGTGTGTCTCTTCCAGAATATCTACATCAGGGATAAAAGGATTATTTTCTTTGCACACATTAGGTAGCTTCGCTTTATAAAAAATAAGTGAGAAGTGAGCAGCGGATTTTGAAATCCTCCTGTTCCTCTTTCTGGTGTCATTTTATCACATGCCCAGCCCCAAAGTGGTTGCCAAGGTTTGTAAATTGGCTTTATTCTAAATTGACTTCATTGTTGTGCTAAGCAGCAGAGAAAGAATTAGGATAGTGAAGAGGGATAAGTGACATACAAGCCGGGGGAGGCAATATCTTTTATTGGACCAACTTCTGTTGGTGAGAGAGACAAGCTTTCCAGTTTACACAGAGCTCTTCTTCAGGGACATGTGGCAGCCAGCCAGCTATGCAATGCAGCCATTGTAGTGTAATAATAGAAGGGATGATATCGTCACTTGCAACAGACTTGAGTAGGGAATACATTCACTGATAGCAATATACAAATATTTCACAACTGCAAAGATACTTGCACAGTGTGTTGAAAGCACTGGGCCCTTAGTAGAGCTGCCTGAATTATTATTCATTCTGAATAAGTTACCTAATGCAGGTTGCCTAGTTTTCTGTTGACAAATTACCCACATACAAGATATGATTTCTACTATTTTTCATCACTTGCAACTGCTTGATAAAAAGAGTGTGTGGACAAATTTCAGCCTATGGTTTAGGTTTGTCAATATGGGTATTCATTATCACCAAAATCGCATGGTATTGTTTCAGTTCCCCAACTGGGTGATTTAAGCTTTGTAATGAGGAGTCCCTTTTTCTGTATGCAAATTATCTGTAAACGTCCATAATGTTTGTAAACTGCATGTAGATATTCAAAAGAGACAGATAAACTGACATCTATCCTTGGCAAGATAATGGAGCAACTGATACAAGATGCCATTAATAAAGAATTAAAGGAGGATTATGTAATTCATGCCAATCCAGATGGGTTTATGGAAAATAGATCCTGTAATATATTTAGATTTCTCTGAGGCATTTGACTTCGTACCTCACAACATTTTACTTATATAACTAAAATGATATAAAATTAACATGTCACACATTAAATGGATTAAATACTGACTAACTGATAGGTCTCAAAATGCAGTTGTAAAAGGGGAATCAAAATAGGTGTGATTCCAGTAAGGTTTTTCAAGGATTGATTCTTGGTCTTATGCTATTTAACTCTTTTATCAATGACCTGAAAGAAAACATAAAATCATCACTGATAAAGTTGATAGGTGACACAAAACTAGGAAGAGTGGTAAATAACGAAGAGGACAGGTCACTGATTCAGAGCGATCTGGATCACTTTGTAAACAGGGAGCAAGAAAACAATCTTAATTTAAATATGGCTAAGTGTAAATGTATACATCTAGGAACAAGGAATGTAGGCTGTACTTACAGGATGGAGGACTTTAGCCTGGGAAGCAGTGACTCTGACAAAGATTTGGGGGTTATGATGGATACTCAGATGAACATGAGCTCCCAGTGTGATGCTGTAGCCAAAAGAGCAAATGCAGTTCTGAGATGCATAAACAGGGGAATCTCGAGTAGGAATAGAGATGTTATTTTGCCTCTGTATTTGGCATTGGTGTGCCTGCTGCTGGAATACTGTGTCCTTTTCTAGTGTCTACAATTCAAGAAGGATGTTGAAAAATTGGATAGAGTTCAGAGAAAAACCATGAGAATAATTAAAGGATTAGAAAACTTGCCTTATGTTGATAGACTGAAAGAGTTCAATCTCTTTAGCTTAACAAAGAGAAGGCTAAGAGATGACTCGATTACAGTCTATAACTATCTACCTACGGAACAAATATTTAAGGCCCTGTCTACACTAAGAAGTTTTGTTGACAAAAGTCAGCTTTTGTTTTGTCGACGAAATAAAACCACCTAGACGAGAGGCATAGAGCCTCTGTTGGCGGAGCTAGGGCAACACAGTGCCAGTGTAGACACTGTGTTCCCTTAGAGCGGTGGAGGGGCTGTCATACTTGTCAATTTCACTGCTCTCTTAGAGCAAGGAGGAGGGCCACTGGGCTCCCGGATGCGGGTCGCAGGCAGCTGCTGCTTGGCAGAGAGCCTGGGGAAACCCCGGGCTTCCAGTTGGGGTGTGGGAGGCTGCCGCCAGGCTCACAGCAGGGAGCAGGAGGCTGCAGTCCAGCTGCAAGTCCTAGTCGCTGGCAAGCTGCGGGCAGCTGCCACCCCACTGGCAGCCCGGGACACCGGCAAGCTGCAGGCGGCTAGCTCACAACCGGGCAGCAGCCACCCGTGTCTTGCTGGCATCCTGGGCTGCCAGTTGGGCTGCAGCTGCCTGTGCTTGAGGTTGTAGCCGAGCAGCAGCCGCACCGTGGGGCTGTGAGCCCAGGCGCGGGTGGCTGCAGCCCTGGAAAACTGGTACTGGGCAAGCCGCGGGGGCTGCAGCCAGCTCCCAGCCTGGGAGCAGGGAAGTCCCCGGGCCCCGGCTGGGATGGAGGGGGGATCAGCCCACAGGGAGCCCAGGAGCCTGTGGGCTCCCTGGTGAGGATGCCCTCCACCAACCCAAGGAGAGCAGTGTGGACATCAGCCACCACTATTATAGTGGTGGCTGAATGTCGACAAATTTTTGTAGTGTAGACAAAGCCCAAGAATGGGCAGAGAAAGGTACAACATAGTCTGATGTCTGGAAGTTGAAGCTAGACAAATTTAGATGGGAAATAAGGTATAAATTCTTATGAGCGAGATTAACTAACCATTGAAACAATATACCAAGGCTCGTGGTGGATTCTCTATCGCTGACAATTTTTAAATCAAGATAGGGTATTTTTCTAAAAGACATGCTCTGAGAATTATTTTGAGGAAGTTCTATGGCCTGTGTTATATAGGAGGTTGGACTAGATGATCACAATGGTCCCTTCTGGCCTTGGAATCCATGAAGACTGAATGTCCCATTCTGGGGTGCAAACTGAATCAGTGGAGGGCTGTGTCACCATCTGCTGTGTAACCTTGGGTGCCTCACAATGCTTAGCAGTTGTAGCCCCAACCTGGGCTACTCACAACCAGCCTGCCAGCAAGCAGATCACACCATGAGTATCTGTGTGCTAGCCAGCCCTGGTTCAGCAACTCTGACCATAGCAGCCTGTCTACAACCCCACTCTGGCTTCCAGCAGCCTTGGTTATTATTTGCAGGGTGACCCCAACACACTCCCAAGCCAGGATTTTCCCAAATATTCTACAATGCCCAGCTACTCCTGGACAGTTCAGATCTTATGGTTTGTTGCTCCTGTAAAGAGTCAATATTCAACAGTTTTTTACTTTAAGAGTTTGGTTTAAACACAGCACTGGATTGGTTTAGATTAAAAATAAAACAAGTTTATTAGGACAAGAAGACAGATTTTAAGTGAATTCAGGTATAAGACTAAGTTAGAAAGGCTTACAAGCAAATTAATGAAAACGTACATCTAAAAGTCTAAAATTTAATCCAGCAAGTTTTGGCACAAGGCTTTATTTAAGATGGTCTCTTTCA
Source organism: Emydura macquarii macquarii (assembly GCF_026122565.2). Classification (NCBI taxonomy): domain Eukaryota; kingdom Metazoa; phylum Chordata; order Testudines; family Chelidae; genus Emydura; species Emydura macquarii. The sequence continues at coordinate 44,334 of NW_027131245.1, read as the reverse complement.
CCCACAGTCTTCCAGCAAGATGATGACTGACCCTTTCCTTGGTCAGGATCTCTTCAAGAGGCCTGAAGGTGCTGGTGTCTGTGTCGTCTTAAGTAAAAGAGAGAACTAGATGTTTTCTGCCCCTTTCTTTTATAGTCCAGTGAACCTCTAAAGTGGATTCTTCTGAAGGTCACCGTTCAAAGCAAAGCTTATCCAAACTATGAGGTGTTGGAGGCCCAGTAAAGTTTGAGTTGCTTGACCACTGTCCTACAGGCCTAGCATAGCTTCAGTTGCTTGCTTGGCTATTCTGACCCCTGTAGCATGACATCTTCCAGTTGGCAGAGATGAAAAGGACTACTGAGTAACCTTGCAGATGTCTGCACACGGCACATAACAACACATAACATACTGCTTGGACATATCAAGACAAAATACACAACATGTATGCTTGCAGCTGCACATAGATAACAGTGATGGGAACAACAAGTTATCCTTGAACGTCTGGGGGTACACTTTTTCCTTGCCAAGGGGCATATTTTTACACCCCCCCCTCCTACCACCAGAGGTTGTTTTGATGACCCCAATTATCATGGTGAGAATGAAATGTAGTTAAGGGTGAATGAAACCCAGTGTAGGTAATTAGTATATATAATAATGAGTAGAGAGGTAATTACGTGAAAGTTGTTTATGGAAGGGTATAAAAAGTCACTACTTAGACAAAGGGGTGCACTCCATCAACACCTGACTTCGTGGGAGGTGCTACTAGTTGGACCAGAGGATCCACTGACTCGCTAGCGGGGTCCCTGAAGAAAGCCGTTCCTGTATACAGCATTCTGAGTGACTGCTTAGCTCTCCAGGCTTAGTGAGTACGGTATATTGTAGTTAATTTTAGGCTTTGTATTCAACTAGTATGTCTATAGAAAACCTTGCACATTAAACTTTATTGCTCTGCAAATCAGGCATTACTGTGTCTCACTGGTATTCACACTGATCACTAAGCATCCAGAATCAACATGAGGAAGTGACATGGAGTCTGCTAATGAAGGGTTCCATGCTCTTTCTTCCTCTCCACCCCCTTGTGTTTAGCTAAAACGCAAATTGTTTGGTTTCCTACCACCTCCACCCTCCGCTCTTTTAAGGCCCCTGTTTACTATTTATATGTAAAGTGAAGCAAACACACATTCCTTTTTTATAGGCCTGTTTAACAACTTTTGCCTAGACAGGGCTGTCTGGTTTTGAACATGCGCTAATAACATCATACAGGGGGAATTAATAACTTATATATAATGTTGCTACATACATTTCACCGTGTATTATTGACCAGCAAGTTATTGGTTTTCAAATGACACCTTATAAGACACATTGTGTAAAAATATTATTACAATCCTGTGTAGTGTGTGAACACAGGGGTGCTTTTGGTCACACTGAGTACCATCTCTTCTTTCTTCAGTCACTTATAAAACCAAATCCTGGTCCTATTAAAGTCAAGGGCAATGAAAATGTATCCTGATTACCCAGGTTTGAGAGAGTCCTTGGTCTGCCAATCAAGGACTTTCATTTTCATAGCCTCCTGTATAAAATTAGATTATTTACCATTGTAGTATTCTAAAAACAAAAGCTTAGTGCTCCATAATTTAGCACTAGTGATGACATGAGCACATGGTTTTCATTAATGCTCATATGGTGAATTTTTAGGGTTTCTGCTAAAAACAACTTCAAAGTAAAGCATTTGACTTTGACGGCAGAAGCAGGAAGTTGTTAACCTGTCTCAGAGTCAAGATGGAGAGAAAGGCAACTTACTTTTAACTTTTTCCTGCTTGAATACTGTAGGTGAACACTACCTGGTACTGTTGAAGGCTAATTAAACTAATGCAAAAAAAAGTAAATCAATTTAATCTTACTAATTTGCATTAAAACCAATCACTAAAGCCAACAATCTATTAAACACTTTGTACATTTTTGTTCCTGTAGTTTAAGTTTATTGAGCCAGATTTCTGCTCTTAATTACCCTGGTATATTCTGGAGCAATTCCTTTGTCACTGGAGTTGCTCCATTTTTACAGTGGTAAAACTAAGAACAGAGTTTGGCTCATTTATTACTTCTGCATGAAGGGATCATTGCTATTTATTGTAATCAGATACTTAATAACTATCTCAACTCAAAATACGAGCCTATTTTTTAGGCTTCAAAGGAGACAGAAGAGAAGTCATGGTCTCTAGGCTGCCATTCAAATGTATGGAAAATACAGGATCTGCCCCAAAGATGCTAGTCAATACTAGTGGAACTTCCAGGTGAAAATATTCAATTGGCTCCTACTGTTCCAGATGACAACCAGATTTTGGAATAAAACAGTGACTCTACTAGTTCCCAAGGCTACTGGTCCTCCAACAGAAGCCCAAGGAAACCAGTAGAAACTAGTAAATACCAACAGAGATCAATACAAGGATTCCAATGAGTCCACATTAATGTCCACTAGGGAAGATAAGCATAAGTGAAGTCCATTAATAAATAAATAATCAATGCCTCCCATGGGGGGAAAGGAGTTGATTTTTCCAGTCTGGCTATCTTTCTTTCAGACATCTGAAAACAATTATTTAGTCACTTGTTCTGGATGGAAAAATATCTTTTATTGCTGCTATTCTCTTAATTAATCACTTATTATCTACAGAATTCTCCTTAATATTCTTCCTCCAGATAGCTGAGGTAAGTATTCAGAAAGGGGGTTAAGTTCTGTATTTTTAAGTCTGACCGAGCATGATTTTTAATAAATAAATATATAAGTGTATATCTCTAATAATACTGTGTCTGTGACATTTATTTCTATTTTAGTTGTTTTGATGAAAGAACTTAGAACTGCTTTTGAACCAGACTGGGTTGTGCTATGGCTGCTTTATATGAAATAAGCCTTCCAGAGCCAGCTCTTCCATTACTTTTTTTCTTGTATTGAAATTTCTAATTTTTTTCCCGCCTAGGGTACTCTCAACCTTTTTTACCTGATTCTCATGAACTAATGCATTCCCTTTTCTTATGTGGCTCTATTTGGAGGAAATGCTCCAAGCAGAATACTGAACTTGTGTAATTTTAATTGACAGCTGCATTTGATTGATGACACAACAGAGCCTTTCAAGTAACTATTTCACTCTGACTGTATTTAATTTTTTACTGTTGCAATTCCCATTTAATTATGATTCTGTTTCTGAAACAGTGGCATATATCCTGTGCTTTAGGTAACAGAGTATGAAGAAAAACATCTTATTCCTAACTACCACGACAAGAGAGGTTCATGCTAATTATAACCAGAATATATTTAAAATGTAATGATAAAGCTTATCCTAGAGAGAGTAATGGATAACGTCCAGTGTTCCTTGAAAGCTTCCATCTTTTGATACAATGGAGTATTTGAAACTTCACTCAATTAACAGAGCTGTTTGTACTATAGCATTTGGCATAGATAGATGTTCCCTGACTATTTATTAGACATGTATTGAACTGTCTGGCTGCTCATCAAATGGCAGCAGGCACAAGCCACTCCTCACAATTAGTTTGCACCTGCAGCTGAATAGCTTGATATTTTTTTCACATCCTGGCACCTTATGCAAGATGCCAGGACACAAGATTTGTAAGTATATTTTAAACTGCAAACTGCATCAATGTCTGAAAACATTTTTGTGAGCTGTGCTGGCATGTTTCTACCCAGGAGTTGTCTGATATTTTTAAATAATTAGAATTAATTTACTATTTATGGACCAGCAATAGCCTCATGCTTGTTATTTCATTCACTGTGTGAATCTGGCACAACTAGCTGTCTGAGCTCCTGCCAGTCTGGAGGCAAGGAACTGGTAATCAAACATGGGACTCCCGCCTGGCACATCAAGGTCCTTGTGATGTTCTCAGTGGAGGCAGTTACAGTGATACCATCTGCAGGTCAAAATAGTTTGGTTATGAAAAGGCACGTGGCACACTTCCACCAGTGTTGATTTTAGATAATTGATTAACACAATTTTTTCATTTAGAAACCAAATATATTTACCAAGCAAAGTAATTGCTCTGAGAACTCTCAGCTAAAGAGACAGATTTTTTTCTTCAGCAAATGTCTTTCAGGATATTCAGTCAGCATCCTTTCTCAATTCCTCTATCACACAGAAATATTCTTTATACAGACGTTTATCCCTGTTCTCTAAATAGCCTTTTAATATATAAAGAGTGAATTAAATTACTGGAGGGGATCTAACAGAGGAATTCCAATACATTGATTCATTCTATAACAGCATTTAGTGAACAAGACTTATTCCTAGGGCCAGAGAAGGCTGAATGATCTAGCCCTCCCAGCTCTGAACAATCAATTACTTGGAACATGGAGGGGGAAAAAGGAAGAGCTTGAATGAAATCCTGTGCTGTTCCAATTTATGAGCTGGAATAGCAGCTATTGCCCCCTAGACCTTTTAGATGGAAGTTTGCGATCCATCTAAGTCAGGGGTTCTCAAACTCTTTTTTGCAGTGACCCCGTTTGAAAATATTTCAGACTATGACAACCACCCTAAAAAGTGATGACCCCCCCCCCCTCCAGGCCATGCTACACTTACTGGCATGCCCGAGGGCTAACAGCTTGCAACCCCGCCTTAATAACCTCGTGACCTCCCTGGGGGGCCACAACCCCCAGTCTGAGAACCTCTGATCTAAGTGCAGATCTGGCAGTGTCTCCCATAGATCATCACCCAAAGCCCATTTCACAGCAGTATAATCAAATCAGGGCCAGTGATGAGGTCTCCCTGCATGGCCACTTCCTTTGCATCCACCAGACACAGCCCACCTTCAGGATTTCCATTGGACTGAGGGCTTTGGAAGTCACTCAATATTTATTTCACCCAATATATATAAAAGATACACTGGGAAGATTTAATCCAAGCTTGTGTCCAATCATTTCTTTATTCACCCACTTTAGAAGGTGCTGCACTTGCCTGAGAGCTTTTCTGGGCTAATACCTCCTTTTGCAGTCTTCAGGGGAGGAGCGAGAGAGCCTATTACACAAGTATGTCCATTAGCTATCTGTACTGTGTGGCCCTCAATTAGCCCCAGGGAAACCAAATATTACTGAAATTAGCTACCACCATCAGTCACTACTGGTTAACTTTTGTAATTGAATAACTTTTCTGCTGATGCAACAGGCAACTTATGCTGATAAACAAAAGGGTAAAATCATATTACAACATGATCCCTAAATAATGGAAACTTTCTTAACTCCATTAGACTGAAAGACGACAGCACTTGTTAGACAGTGGAGGCCAGATTCATTTCTCCATTGTAGCCAAAAGAATTATGTACGGGATGAATTAGGCCCAATATTTCTTTTTAATCTTTAACCCTAACCTTCAAATCTTCCAAATTTATTCTAACCGTGACAACACGGGGACAGCTGCTGAAGAGCTCCTGGTCACTGATCAAACAAGATTTTAAAGCACTCAGTCAGTTCACCCTAATGGTAACTGTAGAATCCCAGGACATAACCCTGTGCCCTTTGTAATAGGGTGGCTTGTCCCTTAAGAGGACTGGGGCCAGCTAACTCTGATTACTAAACAGCCACAGCTGGGTATGGATTGGGTGATTTTCCTACAAAGAGCACTGAAATGATCAGAGGCTGATTGAAGTGAGCGGGCACCAGCTGGGACTGAGTAGGAAAGGCCCCAGATGGGAAGGTTTCTGAGTAGGCAGAGAAACTTGCTTTGTGTGAAATTTAACTGGGGATTTGGAGTCTTTTTTTATGTTACTATACCTAGGCCCCACAAGGGGGGAGGGTTCCCGTCATAAGCCTGTGTAGTGTTTGAGCAGCTAAAAGAAACTGAGGCAATGGGCTACTTGCAGATCTGCACTAGGACTGCCCAGTGGCACTGGGAGGTGGCAACCCATTCACATCTTTGTGTCCATTTACATGGAGTGAGGAATATCAAACACAATTTAAGCAAATAATGTAAAAGCATTATTTCATCATAATCTACAACCCTTCTATTGCACCTTACATCTTTGATGTCTATGTAAACTCTTTCAAACACTCAAATCATTGCTATCTCTGCATCAGAATTTAAATAAAATACATATTTAAAAATGTTCAGTGTGAAACACTGCTTAAATGTTGAACAAACTTAACCACAGACAATATGATGGATAGTAAGTAGCCTGATAAATAGTTCAGTTGTCTGATAAATCTGAGAGTCTACTAGTCTGAATATATGTCTAAATCCCCCTGAGTTTTAATTCTAATTCTGATACCAACACTCTGTGACTTTATTTAATCTCTCTGCTTTAGTTTCCCCCCATATAAATAGGAGGACAATGTAAAAAGGAAAATACTACCAGAGGGGTTTGTAAAAATAAGTTAATTTTTATAAGTCACATTCAACACTAGTTTTTTGCTAGGTGCTATTATCAAATGTATTGGTCACTCAGCAGGTGGACTAGGACCCAGCTCCCTGATTATCTACATATGCCTACTCTGGAGTGATCACTGAAATCCAACTCTTCTAAATATCAGAGGATTCCCATAAATAGGCCAATTTAATTCCAATCTTTCTAATTCATCACCTGTTCCAAACAAAAATTCCTACTTAGCTGCCAATAGTTAAAAATGCTGACAAATCACTTTCAAGTTTTCTGGAAAAATTGCTTTTCTAATGATTTATTATATTGGAAACAGTGAAACGGAACCCAAAGTACATGGGTAAGTGCTTGACTAAATAGGAGCTTAAGATCAAAGATGGATCATGGTAATTATTTGTCTTTACTGTTTTCTCATGTAAACAACCACCTGTCAATGCATAAAATTTCCCTACTGTTATTCGGTATAGCTTTAACTTGCAAAGCGATACTTCTACGAACGTTGAGCAGAAGATGGATTGCATTTTGTCATGCACACCAGCTGTGAATGAAATAAAGCACAACCTTTCACTTATGTGAATTTGCATACACCATTCTCAGCCACAAACTCAGTAAAATGTGATTTCCTCTGCTGTCTTTGTATCTCTCTTATCTCCATTGCTCAATAAGTTTGTTCCCTGGTGAGCAGACATCAGAGCTAGTGTCCTGCTATGGAGGTCAGGTTAGCTGCCTCATTTGATCTTCACATCAAATAATTGTAGTTATTAGAGAGAGTCTCTAGAGCAGCTGCTATTAAACAATTCATTGGAACTAAAAAGAGAAACATCCACATTTGAGAGACACAGACACCTTTTCAATGACCTGCTAAACGTTTCCATTTTAGAGTAATTCACAATCATAGCAGGTAACCCTATTCAAAACATTCTTCTGATCTCCCTTAGCACTGCGGACAATCTAACACTAGCATTAAGGTCATGTTTTATATTTTATAATAATTAAAAGGGCTTGGGCTGAAAAGTTCAGCACTAATCTAACAATATAGCCTAGGCATCGTAGATCTGCCATTCCCATAGGATGTAGGGCCATAATTTCAAAGGTATCTAGCCATTGCTGCACTCAGCAATCTATAACATTCATGACAATTAAGTATCCTGCATGAATTATTATGACATTGTATCCCGCCTTTGGGCTGTGGCACACTGAGAGGTTTGAACCCCACAGTTGCAAGTATTCATACATATTCTGTCATTCTATACATGAAAGATGAGTACTATACTTAAAAAGAACATTTATGCAATTTCCTTGCTAAATCCTATGCTTACAGATATGAGTTAGTATTCAGTTAGTGTTAGTTGTATAAATTGAAATAGCAATAGCATTAGGACACCGTGAATTCTCTATAGAGGTTTTACCTATAGTTCCTAGAACTACAATCTATTTACCATGCTGGTAGCTATAGCAAAATTGTCTATTAATATTGTACTGTATCTTGTTAACTCATAGTAAAATAGTGGGTCCAACAAAAAAAACAGATGGAAAGCATAACTAAGTATCAGTACATGGAGTGTGTTGGGCTTTGCTGAGTTACTACCATGGATTACAAAGTACTTTCCACAAAGGCGATCTGAGTAGAGTTAACCTTGTATGCCTTATATAGCACACACAGGCAAATAGTACAACACAGGATTCAGGTTTTTACTGTTCTAACAATTCAGATAATTTTCAATGGCTGATTTCTGAGTTGAGGAGATTTGGCAGTTTCTCAGAGACAATATTAAAGGCGCAACAGCAAATTATCCTGATGCAAAGGAAAGAGAGGAAGAATCATAAAAAACCAATATAGCTCCATCAGGAATGCTTTAATGATCTGAAAATGAAAAAGGAATCTTATTAAAAATGGAAACATGGACAAATGGCAAAGGATGAGCACAAAAGAACAGCACAAGCATGTAGGAACAAAATTGGAAAGGCTAAGATATAAAATAAGCAAGAAACATGAGGCAATAAGAAAAGGGTCTGTGAATACATTGAGAGCAAGAGAAAGATGAAGGAAAGCGTAGGTCCTCTGCGTAGTGGGGAAGGGGAGCTCATAAGAGATGACATCCAGAAGGCTGAGGTATTTAATGCCTATTTTGCTTCAGTCTTCATTAGAAAGGCAAATTGTGACCAGATATTTAACACAATTAATATTAGCCGTAAGGGAGAAGGATCACTAGCTAAAATAGGGAAAGAACAGATTAAAGAATATTTAGATAAATTAGATGCATTCAAGTTAGTAGGGCTTAATGAAATTCATCCTAGGATACTTAAAGAGCTAGCTGAAGCAATCTTGGAACCATTAGCTGTTATCTTTGAGAACTCCTGGAGGATGGGTGAGCCCAGAGGCCTAGAAAAAGGAAAACATAGTACCTGTCTTTACAAAAGGGGAATTATAGAGCAGTCCGTTTAACTTTGATACTTGGAAAGATACTGGAGCAAATTATTAAACAATCAATTTGTAAGTACTTAAAGGATAATTAGGTTATAAGGAATAGCCAAAATGGATTTGTAAAGAATAAATCATGCCAAACCAACCCTAATTACCTTCTTTGATAGGGTTAATGGCCTAGTGGGGGAGACAGGGGGGAAGAGGCCAGGGGAGAAGGGAAGCTGTAGATGTGATATCTTGATTTTAGTAAGTCTTTAGACACAGTCCCATATGACATTCTCGTAAGCAAACTAGAGAGAGTTCAGAGCAAAAAAATGATAAAAGGTTTAGAAAACCTGATCAATGAGGAAAAATTGAAAAAACTGGACATATTTTGTCTTGAGAAAAGAAGACTGAGGGGGAGACCTGATAAACAGTTTTAAAATATGTTAAGGGTGGTTTTAAAGAGGACGGTGATCAATTGTTCTCCATGTCCACTGAAGGCAGGGCAAGAAGTAAAGGGTTTAATCTGCAGTAAAGGAGATTTAGGTCAGATATAGGAAAAAATTTCTAACAATAATAGTTAAACTCTGGAATAGGCTTCCACGGGAGGTTATGGAATCCCTGTCACTGGATGTTTTTAAGAGCAAATTGGACAAACACGTTTCAGGGATGGTCTTGGTATATGTGCTTCTCCCCCAGTGCAGGGGCTGAATTAGAAGTCATCTTGAGGTCCCTTCCAATCCTACATTTCTATAATTATATAGTCTATTTCAGAACTTTATCATCATCATCTTCATGATTACTGTATATGGGGTAATGCCTAATGGCCCCAGCCTTATTGTGTTAGTTGCTGTACAAACACACAAAGATTATCTGTCTGATGATTTTTATTTGCTAATCTAGTGAACCATATTTGCATGCGTATGAACTCAATGATCACTGAATAGAATTGAGTTTAGGAACAAGTGTCTATAACTTGAGCTAAAGTAGTATCTCTGTCATTTTGAGAATAAGCAGCAAGATACTCTCAGTGTGAAGAAAAATCACTGGAAAGAGAAATGGGGACATACTCTCAGGGTTTGCCTTGTAAGTCAGGTTTTGTCAGCATGTTAGTTAAGTCTGACCTAAATTTGACCTCTTTTTGTAGTCAAGTCAAGAGCTCAGCCAGGAGATGACACTATGAACACAAAATCCAGACAGAGAATTTGGTGTGACCCAAATGTAACATCATTGGACTAATCTTTTTTTTTTTTTTTTTAAAGTTTAATGGTAGCTATGTATACTTTTGAGGGCTTTTTATGGAATGTGTGAATTGAGGTGAACACTAGGTGTGGTTAAAACTGTTTTCAGTTTGGTTTTCCGGTGGGAAAAAATTAAAGAAAAGAAAGATATAATTTTATTTGAAAATTTGTAAAAATAAATAAATAAATAAATTATTTTAAATGGGAAATTTAGACGTTTTTAAAAAAATATTTCAGTTTAAAAATTTGTTGCTTTTGTTTTGATGAGAAAAATCTTTCTTTTTTTTTAATTTTCCCCATTTTTCCCCCCACTAGAAATAAAATGACTAAGTGGGGAAAAAACAATTTCTCTCTTTCTCTCAAAATTTTTTTTTAAAGGCAATGCATCACTTTGTATTACTTTTTAACATTTTCTATTTTTAAGTTAGAGAAAGTAACAGAGTAACTTTCACTTTTCTAGTGAAACAAGGTAAAGCAGGAGTGGGAAGAAGTTTAAAAAAAAAGAAAAGAAAAAGGAAGGAAAGAAAGAAGGTAGACATTTACCCACTACTTCAAAATGAAAAATTTCCAACGTACTGAAATGCTGAAAGTTTTTTTAAAGAAGGAAACATTTTGTCAAATGATTTTTAATGAAAAATTTCATTTTAGATTAAATCCCATTTTTCATCAAAACATTTTCAATCAACTGTACTGAATACCTCCTTTATTATAACTTTAATTAAATTCTGCTTTGTTTTTTTCTAATCAGCAAAAGCAATAAAACAGATTATATCTACTTACTGCACAGGCAAAGAGAAAATAATACAGTTGTGTTACAAAACGCAAATGCAGTCTAGAAACACAACTACCAAAACAAAAGAATAAAATTTGTTCTAGTGATTTATATTTTTAAAAAAGTCCCTGGTTTTAACATATGTTCTAAGTAACATTCTCTAAACTCGGTAGATATCCATTTATCCTGGGTGTCTGCAACACTCCCTTTTTCCTCAGAACACACCCACAAATGCATGTTTTGGCAAGCTTTAGAATTTTGGCACTCATGCTCCCTGCTTCCTGTCTTTGTTATATTTAATGCTAAATTGATGTTGGACTGCTTCCAGGTGTGACATGCTGTGATATACAATAGACTGGTGTTATTCTTCTAAGAATTTGACTTAAAAGCCAGGCAGGGAATATGAAAGCGATGATAAGCACCTGTTCAATACTGGCCAGACATGACACCTGAGTGCCATAACACCATTGTTTTTTCAAAGAAGGGCAAAGAATTAAACATTATGACTTTAATTCAGCAGTCTATTCCTACTCAGCAAATACTTAATGTTCAGCTTATTAAGTGCTTATAAGTCCTTATTAATGTGCTTATTAAGTGCTTTGCTGAATTGGGATGCACTTTTGCACTTGTTTAAATGTTTTGCTGAACTGTGGACTAAGCTTGTCAAAAATATTCTCATTTTGAATGGCTCCTAACATGCTGCTTTTTCACTTCTATGATCAACACACTCTGGCCTGAGTGCTCTGTATGATGAATGATTCATTAAAGGAACTGAATAGCTTGCAGGAAACCAGTAAGGGAAATACGTATCATCTGTAAGTTATGCATGACACTTCCCCCCGAATTAAACAGCTTAAAGTGCGCTTGAACAGAATCACCCCTGGAAATTTGGGAAAAACCAAAAGGGTACCAAATGGTGCATCTTAAATATGAAACACACACAGCTAGACAGTAAGGAAAAATATTTACTTTTGTTTCTTGGGTTCTGATGCTGCAATGCCTAAGACTTAACTTCAGTGGACATTTTACTTGACTGAAAACTGTAGGATCAAGCCCTACAGACTTGTCCAGGGTGTGCAGCCATAGCAAATTCAAATCTTTGGGAAGTGGGGATAATAATCAAACCTCCTCCCCTCCACCCACTGCTTGCCATATGGGATACATCTGATACTTCTACCACCCTCACAGTCATTTTACAGAGTTGTCTTCCTCCTCATAAGTCATTTTTAAGGAATAAGCCTGTACATTTTCATAAACAACAGGAATGTTTATTTGATAACGAAAGCCCAAGCTGGAGCGTCCATATTGGAAGCTGTATTCTTGGAGGCCATTTAAAGGAAAGATCACAAATCTGAAAGCCTGAAATATAGTATGTTTGAAACCAAGTTTTCTGTGAGGCTTATGTACTGCTTTGATATTCATAACAGTTCTTATAAATTAAGATTGATCCAGCCATTTATTCCTTTCAGTCCTACAATGTTGGATAAAATGTAAAGAGCTATTAGTGGAAAGAAGCATAGTCAAGAATGCCACGGCATCAGAGAAAATCTTAGAACACAGTTTTTTTTCCAATAACAGGCAGCTTTCTATTAGAGGCATAACATTTATACAGCAAAGTACAATAAATCAAATGTCATTCCACAAGTTTCTTTTTATATCGTATGTTTTATTAATGCTCCAAAATACACAGCAGCTGTAAAGTTCATCCAGGAGCAAGGAGCAAACTAAACATTACCAGCATAAATTTACTGTAACTTGTTATTTAATACTCTGTCCTTGCAGAATCCTTTTCAGAAAGTGTAAGCCTTTGCAGTGGTGTTTTATATTAACTTCACAGGGCATTGAATTTAAATCCCAATGAAATGTGGTGGCAAACGCTCAAATATTTTTGCTCCATGTTGCCAGACCTCCAGGAATAGAAAAAGGTTGGAGCCTGCTAGTTCCAATTCAGAATTGTATGGTCAATACTCAGACATCACTGAAAAGCTGGTGTCTGCCACTGATCAAAACTATAGCAATGAAGTAGGAAAGGATGGAAGGAAGTGACATTGAGTGGACTCAGCCACCTTGGGAAACTTTTAAATGGAAAGTACTCCAAAAACCATGTAACTAAAAGTTCTAGCACTGTCCCGGCTGATACAAACAAAGACTGAATCAAACCCTGGATCTAAACTTGATGCCTGTTTTTATGGTACTTTCTTTCAATTTAGAACCAAAGGGGTACTCCACTGCTCTAAGCACACTGCCAATTACTTAAAATGACAACATGAAATAATAATGTCCCTTCTGCCAAGCAGCAGCGCTAAATACAAATGATGATAATGCTACACATTGGCCAGTGCTTCCGTCTCCTCTAACTCTCCTCAGAGGTCAGGCAAAGCAAATGGGTGCTGTGGCACGCCCTGAAAAATCAGCAAATCCAGCCTACTCCAATCCTGCACCATTCATGTCAATGGGAGTTTTTCCATAACTTGAAAGGAAGCTGAACTGAGCCCGTGGGATGGAAGGGCAGTCCAGAATCTCCCGAGTCTTTACAGAGAACACCCTACTCTCTATCCCCTCATTCTTACACCGAGGAGATTTAGTATTAGCACCTCCACTGATTACTGCATAGTTCATTACTTGTCCATGGCAGGTTTTAATAACCTGGGGCAGCCCACTTGAGAGGCCCACCCTCATGACACCGTGTCAGATGTTGCAATCTGGAAATTCGACCATACTATGAAATTAATGGGAAAAACATCAAATCTTAGGGTTAGTTCTTGATTTAAAATATTACAATGGGTAAGAGAAATGATACTGACACATTCAGTTCAGTATAATTTGCTGTATTTGAATGTTCTCTATGTAATTCAATGTGCCACAAAATGTCCAGTTTGCCTCAGCATTCAGCGCATGTGTGCCACAGAGATCAGTGGGGCTTGGCACAGAGTTTAAATCCAGCAGACTGAAAAAACTGTGTGGGCCCCGGTTGTACTAGACAACAATGAACACTCTCCTCTAGGCCTTAACTTTGCATTACTAGGCGTACTGCCAGTTGACTAGACAGCAATCTAGTGCAGAAATTATTATTCAGTCTGTTTTCAAGTGCTGAGCTCTGCATTTTCCTAAATGGAAAATCTCCAAAAACAATTGACTACAATGGAGCTAAGTCTATTTACACCAGCTAAGGATCTGTCCATGTAATTCAGATCAGTCTCAGGCTCACTCATGTGATCTGGTATTGCAATTCATGGGTCTGGTTCACTGCTGATGTAACTCTACTGTAGTATATGAAGTTATGATGCAGAGAATTTGGAACCCTATGTTTCAGGAACATGAGGGGCCAACTGAATTATTCTAGATTTACTGAACTGTATATGAGATCAGAATCTGCCCCTTACCATCCATTCAGTTCCCTTCAGGAACACCACAACATCACATATTTTAAATTAATGTTAACATCAGGCTTTTCTTTCATGAAATGCGATTCACTGTTCCACTACTGATGTAGAAACAATCATGTAATTTCCCTGTAGAATACACAATGGAATTCAGTTGTAAACCATTACTATGAATTATGAAGGAAAAGGTGATGCAGGACAAATCACTGTTCTTTCTCTGGGAGTATTGAAGAGGGAATGATGTGACTACCAATAACTAAATCTACCCATAAAATAAATGTGCAAGAAACAAAGTGATATTTATCATACACAGTATTGCTCATTTCCTATTAGGGTATCAGCATTTTGTCTAATGACATTCATGGGATTCAATTAATAAAAGCACTTCACAATGTGGGTATGATTATCCCCATTTTAAAGATGGGTAAACTGAGGCACAGAGGGCTTAACTGACTTGATTAAAGTCACCTGCTGAGTTAATGACAGAATGAAGATTAGAATCTAGTCCTGTGGACCTCACTGCCTCAGGTACCACACAGTAGACATATACAGAACACAATCTTCAGAAGACTGCATATAGTAATATTTGCTGGTGTTCTCAAAGGAGTATAAAGTTGAAAGGATGGTGTCTCATACTCTCCTCTCCCCTAAAAGTTTAGAAATCGTCAACATGGCCTGGAAAAGAGGCCGTGGCTTTCACATTAATGGCCTTGTATCTTAAGTACACAAGCAAAGTTTTCCATCAGGCCAGAGCAAGCAGTATTTAACTACTAATTCATGGCACCTCTGAATTAATGATAATGTTTCTGGAACTTAGAAAACGACAAATGGTGAAACAAGACTGTTTAGTGTGGATTATTTTACTATTAGAGCCTCATCTTGCAGTCCTTTATGTTGGCAAAATTTTTCTAAATTCAGTTCAGTTTAATCAAAATATTTTCCAAGATATTTACCTTCAATCTCTCTCTTCTGCCCCCTTCACTTAAGACAAAGGAAGCTGTCTGAATACAAGACAGCCTTAACACCCTAATATTCTTGAGTAGTAATCCCATCTCTAACTCTGACTCTCTTTCTGGTCCTGGATATATCATTTACTCTCTCTGCCTCAGTTTCCCTGCCATCAAATGGGGATAATACATACCTGCTTTACAGGGGAGTTGTGTGAGAATTACTGAGCTAATGTCTGAGCACTGCTCTATAGGTTATTAATACCAGCTAACCCACAAATAAAAACTTATTTTAATGAAAAATGTCAAAATGTCAAAGTTGGGGGACAGGGTTGAGGAGTTAATCTTTGAGAGGAATCCATTTTTTTGTTTAAAAAGTTTTTGATTTTTTTTTTAAAGTTTTCAAAGTGGTGATAGAATTTTTTTTGTTTGCCAAAAATAGATATTTTGGTAAATGAAAAATTCAGGTACCCACTTCAATAAATGTTTGTAAATTATTTCAATAACAATTTAAAAAATATATATCCAGAAAGCAATGAAATATTTTTTGCAAAAAAAGACCATTTTCGACAATATTGACAAATTTTTGCAAAAACAAATAGTTGTACAGAAAAGGGCCACTTTTGAATTTAAAAACTTCATTTGCAAAATTTTGACCAACTCTAGTTCAAATGCATTTGAATTATTGTTTTATGTTAGGATTGAATCTCAGGTCCCCCCTCTGAAATCCTTGCACGTTTCTGGTCCTTCTCTCCTCATCCTCCACCAGTTTAGCAGTTTAAATTATTTAAAATTGTTTATGTGCCTAAAATGTACTTAGTAAGAATTTTATTATTTTGTTTATTATTTCAAGATGGTCAGAGTTTCCTGCCTGCTCTGGATCACTCATCCAGCAGTGGAGAGACTGTGGTTTTTAATAGCATTTGACCCACAGCCACATATTCTCATTTTTGCTAAAAACCGTTATTCAGGGCTTTAAGTGCTTGTGGAATAACCACAGCAATGCTATGGGGAGGGTCCCGGAACTGGCTCAGCAAGCCTGTAGTAAGACATTATTAATAAACAACAGGCAGCATTCAAAGATTCCTGGAAGAAAGCAAACAACTGCATGGTACAAAGGATTTTTGTGGCTTCAACACAATTCTCTATTGATAAGTGAACTTCAAGGGAGTTTAGTTTATTTATATAAAAGAGAGGAAGCTATGGAATATACTGTGAACTCAGTTGCATATAAAGATTGAGCACTATTGTACCTCAAGGGCCTGATCCTCCTCTCACTTACACCAGTGAAAATCAGGAGCAGAACCACTGAAGCCACCATTTACGCCAGTTTTAACGTGGTGTGAAAAAGGAAACAGAGCCAATAGGACTGGGACTATTTTGGTAAAGTCTTTTGAGGGGATATTGCGTACACCAGTTTCACTTGTGTACTGAACAATGTTAAAATTGCTTTTTAAAAGTACCAAAACTGCTTCAATATAGGGAAAAAACAACTCCTTGATTGCACACCCCTACTTGTCACCTACCCACCCCCCACTGGAACCCAGACAGGGTAACATCAAAAAATTACAATTCTTACTTGATGGGAATCACATCCTGAAAGAAATCTTTCCCCTACCCCCACTTCTAGCCTCCAATAAACCTCCAATCTTGCCTAGCACATCCTCAGAAGCAAACTCCCCACAGACCAGGACACACCAACTCAAAGCAGCACCAGATTCTGCCATAACAACAGATGCAAAACCTGCAGTCATATCTCCACTGCTATGATGATCAATACGCCCCACAATACCACCTTTCAAGATCTATGGGTCCTATGCATATCTGCCACATCATGTGGTGGACCTCATCCAGTGCATCAAATGTTCCAGGAACGATTATGTGGGTGAAACCAAACAATTGCTATGTTCTTGAATGAACTCACGCAGAAAAATGAGAAAAGACAAAAATACCCTGTTACCTGTGGGTGAACACATTTCACAAAGTGACAACTTCACGTCTGACCTCTCAGTCCTCAAAGGAAACCTGCACACCTTCAAATGATGAGCCTGGGTGCTCAAATTAATAACTCTTCTGTACATTAATAATCATGGACTCAATCAAGACATTGGATTTATGACTCATTATAACAATCTGTAACCCACTAACCCTCCTTTGCCCTATAACTGCAGAGTTGTTAATTGCCCACTTCATCTTAAACAGTCACTTGCAGCATATGTTTACTGCTTTTGCTTAACAATCTGTCCCACTTTATGTTCATCTGTGACACTCAGATTACCTTTTCCAAACCACAAAGACTCATAGACTTTCAGGTCAGAAGGGACCAATATGATCTTTAGTCTGACCTCCTGCACAACGCCGGCCACAGAACCCCACCCACTCCTGTAATAGACCCCCAACCTATAACTGAGTTACTGAAGTCCTCAAATCATGGTTTAAAGACTTCAAGGTCTTCAAGAAGAGCTCTGTGTAACTTGAAAGCTTGTCTCTTTCACCAACAGAAGTTGATCCAATAAAAGATATGACTTTACCAGCCTTGTCTCTCTCAAAACTTTTGCTAACACTTAATAGATTTAAATGCCCTTTCTAATGAGAACTGTTACACAGAAACATTGGCCTTATTTCCTCTCATTTCAGTTTGTGTGAACACTTTGTAACTCCATTGGCTTCAGTAGAGTTACTCCTGAGTTAAGTCCAGATTCATCAAAGCACTTACTTCATTTTCAGCGAGTGATCCTATCTCTATTCAGCACAGTGCTTAAGCATATGTTTAAAAGTAAGTATGTGCCTTAGTCCCATTGCACTCAATGATACTTAAGTATATGAATAAAATTAAGTATTTACTTAAATGCTTTGCTGAATACGGATGGGGAGGTTATTCATGCTTAGTTAAGTGGGTGCATAAGTGCTTTGCTGAATCATTGCCTTAAAACAGTGTGAGAGGTCTTGTGTCGAATTACAATATTTAACAAACAAAAAAACATCACAGGCTCATTATTTTATCTGGTTAGCACAGTGTATGTCTCAGCTGTATGCAACAGTTCCAGAATGTTTTGCCTAGGCACATTTGTGTAACAATTAAAATCCAAGAGCTCCTTGGGTACCACCTTGTTTCTCTAAGCATTTCAAAGATTTGTGTTCTTAGCTGTGAACTCCTTGTACAGAAGCCTTGAACTACTTGTCCAGAAATACAGACTTAACTCTACCCAGACTGTGACCCTGTCTCTGCACAAGCTTCCAAGGTGTACTTAAAGGTTTAGTTAAACTGGTGCAAACTCCTGTGTGGACACTCATATCTCAGTTTTAGAGTGGTTTACTGCTGGTTAGCTTAAATCAATTAGGAATGGATTTAAAATAATCCAAAATTAGCCTGAGTTAAACCAACTAAGAGCATCCACCAGTTTAACTAAACCAGTTTAAAATCACAACTTCCGTAAAACTGGTGAAACGTTCCATGTAGATAAGCCCTGCACTTAGCCCACAGGGCAGTAGATGCAGGCAGTTCTAATGAATTCAAGCAAGAGGCAGACATAATCTGTCTGTGAATTGCTGGAGAGTATGAGGAAACTTGGCCTGTTATTATTTGTGATAATGTGCAATTTCTTGACAGTGGGTTACACCAGATCTTGTCTGTATGACTTCAACTACCCTGCTTAGAAGATGGCAGATTTTCTGACACATACTTCATGTCCTGCCTAATTCTAACCCACTTATACATCATGGTTTTGTATATTTGACTCAAATTCAAACATGATTAGGTCAAATAAGAGAGATGAAAAAAGGAGCAGAGAGGAAAAATCCAGGGAAAAGATAAGATGCAACATGGAGCCTTCTGAAAGTTAAAAATGGAGAGCAGCCAAACATTGCAGCAGCTGGTCTGGAGAACGGAGAGGCAGAATCCTTCATGGGAAAAAGAAACAATCTAAAACTGCCCTCATGGGTCTGTCTGTCTTTTTAATAGTACCTGATGTCCCACTTGCCACTCTCAATCCTCACTCTCTATTGGAGCTACTGTGGAAGAAGCTTCCAGTTTCATTTTTGTAATAGAGGATGTCAGACTGAAAATAAGTGGAGGCTACAAACAGCTGCTGCAGGGGCATATTGACTCCACGTAGGGAGAAGGAGGGAGAAGTGAAGAGTCAGGAACATCAAAAAGGAAGTCAGACAAAACTGGTTTAAGCAAAATGTATTGAAATTAATAGAGAAATAGTGATCACAAGCTTTACACTATTACTGGTAATATAAAGAATAAGAATTGCTGCCCCTTAATATCCCATTACAAAAACTTCTGCAGAATGGAAGTATATGGTGCACACATTTCCCCAAAACCATCCTTGACAGTTTTTGCAAGTATGAAATTTGAAATTAAAATGTTATATAATACTTGTATTCAGACACCTCAGTTCATGCACTTCCTTTGCCACCGGCAGACTTCTGTTAATAGAGGTCCTCATGGTGGTACCCATCACCACAATATCTGAGTACCTTTCAGAAATAAGAACAAAACAATTAATCTTTATGTTCTTCCCTGCATACAAGCAAAACATGAAGGTGGAAGTTCTGTCTTTTG
This sequence comes from Emydura macquarii macquarii, assembly GCF_026122565.2. NCBI lineage: Eukaryota > Metazoa > Chordata > Testudines > Chelidae > Emydura > Emydura macquarii. Next base: position 24,663 of record NW_027131245.1, on the reverse strand, counting down.
TGGCCACAAGCCTTCTGCTATTGGTGAATAGTTTCATTGCTCAAGTGAAACTTAGCCATCATGGGTAGCCATGGCTATGGAAAGAGCATCCCTCAGGTAGCTACAACTGTTTCCATAGAGGTCTTGTTAAAACCTTGAAGTTTCCTCTGTATTCAATGAGGCCAGTGCAGAAAGCAGAGATCTGTAGCACTCTTCTCCTTCAAAATACTTTTAGATATTAACAGGCCATCCACCCTTTGCAGTACCTCAGTGCCTCAAGCACATCTCCTTCTCCTTAGTGTCAATAAATGTGACGTCTTCTTCACCCCATCCAAAGCCTCCATGTTTAAAGCTTTCTAGTGAACATTCCTCTTCCTTTATTGACTCATCAGCCCAACAAAGACTTGTGACCTTCAAAGGAATTGTTTCCTTTAGAGTCTCCTTAAATTGACAAGAGTCTAAGGCAATCACAGGTCTATTTTTTTGGAGAAAATGTGAAAGGCATGTTCAAAGTTTGACTCTGGGAAAGGGCTAGCTGTATTTAAAGAAGTACCAATCAAAGAAAAAGTATGTGAGATGTACACAAAGCAAAATTCCGACTTTCTCCATTGTTTTAAATGAAAAAAGGTAGAACACTTCAAAGTATGAATTCATACTTTCAGTTACAGTAGAAAACAATTTTTGATAATGTCCTGATTTGAGTAATTTAAATTTAATCCTTTCCATTAAATTCTACATGAATAGCTTGTATTTACATGGAAAATTACTTCAGAACAAAGAGTAAAGATGACTCACATAGAAGCTTGCTTCTGTAATCAGCAACAAAATAAATAAAGATAATAAACACCTCTAACTTGTATGATATAGCTGTATTTGCATGCAGTAAACCAAGGTTTGAGGTTCTGCTATTGCCACTGTTAAAGCATTTTCTAAATTCTGTCAGTATCTATTCATATGGCAGATATGACATCATCTTGGCTATATGCCAAAGCCAAAGAGTTGCTCATATTTACTCACTTTGTATTGACGCAGCAGCTGTACTGGAAATGTCTGCAATGACTTCTTGGGGGAAAAACAAAAAACCTTTAACTCTATACCCATTGACCCTGCGGTTGAATGGATAACCCAAAGTACCAATAAAGTTATGTTGTTTAAATGGAAACATATCTGTCATTAAGATAGTAGTATATCACTGGTATTATCTGCAAAGTTCTGACTAAACATGGTCTTTTCTAGACTGTCTCTTACACTTCCATGTACAAAAAAATTAGGACAGGACATTTTCTAAACAGAGCTAGACCCAAAGCCAAAATTTCAGATCCAAGCACTCAGACTTTGCTGAACATGGATCCATATACAAGCTCAGCATTGGCCCATTTTTTCCCCCACATTTGCTTATGTATTACTAATGAAGTTTTTAAGGACTGGAGGGATCGTTAGGTCCTCTAATCTGAACCTGACTTTCTGTATATCACAGGCCATCGAATTTCATCGAATTTCACTGCTGTTCTGAGCCCAGTAATTTTTGTTTGACTAAATCATATTTTCCAGAAAGACATCCAGTCTTGATATGAAGACACCAAGGGATGGAGAATCCACCTCTTCCCTTGGTAGTTTGTTTCAGTGGTTAATAATCCTTTTCATTAAAAATGTGTGCCTTATTTCCAATTTGAAACATACTGCCTTTATAATAGCTTAAACTTGCTGAAATCAGTGGGATTCTTTCCAATGATTTTAATGGAGCTGGATCAGGGAGGGGAAAGGAAGTGTAGTGATCTACAGAGAAACCAGATGTATGAAAGTTTCAAAGCAGACTTTCTTGAAAGTTACAACACTGAGTACTCTTCAAAGGATATTTTCTTTCCATTCCTTTTTTCACTTCTGTCTTCAACCCCATGAAATCAAGGAGAGAAAAATCTTTCTAAATCAGTGGCGTATAGGTCAGTCATCTATCTTCCAACTTGGCATGCTTTTTCTCCAGTACAAATTCCAGTAAATATTTTTTTAAATAGAAAGGAAAAAGTATGATGGATGCCAGAAACTCTTTCCCATCCAATCAGTCAAACCACAATAATTTTATAAAATGTATTCATTTTTCTATAACATAATGCATCAGAGAGAAATTAAAAGAAATAAATAAAACACAGTGAAAAAACTATTACATTTTGTAAATGGCTGACAAAAGAAGTGCACAAGGCATAGGAAAGAATTCAAAATAGAACTGATAAATAATGCAGGAATCTGTACAGACATATTAAATCATAAATCTACAGTACACATACTGAAACCACCAATGTCATCTGTGCAGTGTGTATCTAATAAAAGAATAACACCTATCCTGTTTATCTCTTATGCACCAGAAAAAAAGATTTTAAGATAGTAGAATGCCCTAGACACTTGTCACTCCTAGTCATTAAGGGCCAAATCCTGGAAATTGCTGAGCATCCTCAGTTCCCATTATAGATCCCGTTTGCTAGGATCTTATTATTGAGCACTTGCGATCTTTTGTTTTTTAACTAACAGCTAAATTGAGGTTGTTTTCCTCTGATGCGACACTGTTCATTCCCCAAAGATCCATTAGATCCCTGTGTTTAAATTCTGCCCTTCCATACAAAAGTTCAAGAAGGGAAAAAGTTCTGGGGGGCAAAAAGTACCAGTTTAATGATGTAGATATATTGTTGCACGCCACCATCTTCTCTGAGACAATGGATTAACAATGGAATGGAGTGGACAGGGGATATGGCCTTGAAACTACATGGAGTCTAAGGGTCTGTCTTCATTGCAATTAAAAACCCACGGCTGGCCTAGCTAACTTGGGTTTGTGGGGCTTGGGCTAAAGGACTGTTAAATTGCTGTGTAGACATTCAAGCTCAGGCTAGGAAACATCTGAGTTAGCCCTTCTTATTTGCAACACGGAAATCATATAATAACATGTAATAACATCTGCTTTGTTGTTGTGATCCTCTTCAGCCCCGAGCAGAAGTTCCACAACTGCCAAAAAGCCAGTAAAAAAAAAAAAGAAGAGAATATCAATCTTCCTCCTGTTCTAATCTCTGTGGTTTACCTCCATTTAGCTAATTTTCCAAAGTTTCCAGTGTAGTGCATGTCCAGACACGATCTCAGACAGACATAGGTTCAAATGTCAAATTTTCTTTATAATTATATTACTTTGACAAACATTAAATTTGCTTTTTCATACATATTCTGAATGCAGGATTACATATTTTTATAATATATTGTCTGGCAATTCGATAACAGTGTTTACATGTGAGTTATGATCAGCAAAGATATTCTAAGCCCAGCAGCATCAGCAGCATTCCCTTCTTATATCACAGTCGGATAGAAGAAGATAGAGATGAAAATCCAACATTAGCCTATTTATACCTAGGCTTAACCTCCCAGGATAACACTCCTCTGCTCTGATTCACTTCTGCTCTTTTTCTTTCTGAAAGTCTTGCTGCAGAAGAACTCTGGAAAATGTTCAATTTTTCCTCGGATTACTTAACACTTTAAGTCCCTCTTCTCGCTTTTTTTACCTTAGATCCTTTTTTCTGCTAAGCAATCATCCTACACCAGTCCTAAAAACTCTAATACTTCTTGGGTGAAATCCTGGCCCTGCTGTAGTCAATAAAAAAACTCCTATTGACTTCAACAGAGCCAGGATTTCAGCCTTAGTTATTACAAACTATTTTTCTGTCTTTTATTCACCCCTTTGTCCTCATTTTTTCACTTCCACCCTCCATCTTCTCTGTATCATTCTTCATTGCCAAATCTCTCTCTCTCACACACACACCTACACATACACACACACACACATCTAATTTTTTCCAGTGTTTCCTTCTTAACTACTTTTTCTGCTTTTTAGCTGCTTCCATTTCTCTTACATGTTGCAAGTGTGCAGATGGAGGGGGGGGGGTCTACTTTCTGCATTTAAAAAAAATCATCATGGTTCTTTTACTAAACTGGATACATCTGTGGTCTAAATTTCAGGCCAAGTATTCGTATAGCCAATAAAAACTGACATTTGCCCACATCCCAGCATTAGCTGAATATTCATTAGAACAACACGCAGTGAGCATCTTTATCTGCTTGCCTTGTTATTTTCATGGGTTTTAGGTGCTTTCTAAAATAGTGCTGTGTATGAATACAAATGATTCTGAGCGTCACACCCCCTAAATGCCAACCAAAATCCAAATATCCGGACCCAAACACATTTTTAGTTAACGATGCCCCAGATTGATGCAATGGTAACACTCCCAAAGGAAAGTGACCTTTCAGTTCACTGGAAGGATGCCCATCCTCCCTTTTCTTTTTGGTGCTCTGATTGGAGATGGTTGAAGTAGCCATTGTTTTTGAGAGGGCTCTCTAGTGTGTGAATTGTTTTGACTGCCAGACAAGGCATGATAACAATGTGTCCTTAGTGAGTGATCCTTGGATAAAGTAGACAGAACTTGTTTAAAGCAGGAGCCTGCAGTTATGTCCAGGAATGCAAACAAGGGGGGAAAATACTTGCCAGCTTGAAATTGTGACCTACCATCTGCCTCTCACAAGGGAGGAGGTATAATACAGGCAGAAGAAACTGCTCACTACTGGGGCTAACTAGACTCTGTTAGAACGAACAGTGATGATGGGTGATACAGTTAATATCTGTCAAACAGGTGTCCTTCTCTGAATCTGAAAAACCACTTCTCCTTCCTACCATGGGACTGGAAGTCTCTCCTCAAAAGAGGCACCTCTCACAGAAACATTCCTACCCTTACTTTAATCACCTTCATGGGACATCCTGCTGCCCCCTCCTATATTCTGGCTTCTTTAGGGAGCAGGCAAGAGCCCCCATTCTGATTCCTCCCTCTTCCCCACAATCATAGGTACAGCATAGGTGTCTTCAACAGAGTTGGCAGCCTTCCTGTTCCCTTGCTCTTCAACTGCATTGGGCCTGGGAACACTGCGGCTGGTGCTGGTGCTGCTACTCTAGAACTAGAGCTGCGACAACCCCGAGGATATAGGGCCTAAGCAAATTCCTCTTCTTCCATGAGTATTTGTCCCCTCGTTGTGAGATCTTCTTCCCCTTTCCAGGCAAAGGGCTATGAATTCTCCTTCATGCCCCTCTCCATCAATAGTCATGCAAATCACCGAATTTATTATTCCTTTGGCCCTTACTTATCGAATAGAGAAAGAATCCTGTCATTTTTTGCAAAACCTCACAAAGTTTTTGCTAGTATAAATTGTACTAAACCTGAAAGCAATTATCTTTTTGGATTAACTGAATTTTTGACTCTTGAAGCCTGATTACCGGAACTGTCCTCCAGGGCAAAATTCTGAGCCCCATTTAGTGTTAAATTGTCACTACAAAATCAGGGTTGAAAAATCTTTTTAAAATTCTGTACTACATCCATAAGTAAGAACTGAAAATGTGCTCACAGTGCATGCTCCCATATATGCCCTGGAGAACTGGGTTCTCATTTTAGTTTCAATCTGTAAACACATTTGTTTTTCTGTGCTTCTGAAAAAAATGCAGTATCTTACAGCTGCACATTTAGAATTTCCACCGAGAACACGTATTCTCAGTTATAAAACAGAATAGGCCATTTTTAGTGAATTAAATAAACAACTTAACAATTACATTTGTTTTGCTCAATTAAAGGCTCAAAAACAAGAGCTTAACAGAAAACTGTAAGAGAGAAGAAAGAACATTGTGAGATCGTAGAAGGGTTTGTCCTTTATAAAGACGCTTTTAAAAAAGACGGAATTCAAGGATATGTTTATCAAATCTGTATTTTGGAAAAATGTGTTTGATCCCTGAGGAACTTAAAAGGGATTTAGAGTGAAGGAAAAGATCTTCTTTAGAATTTCAGACTTGTCTCTTCAGTGATCCTCAACCTTTACAGTTTAATAATTAGTTAAATTAATCTGTCCTCCTTCCCACTTAGGTTTGAGATTTACTGAATTCTGCAGTTGTGTATAAGAACTTGCTGTGAGTCAGAGCTGAATGGGAAAGGACTGGGGAAGAGGGCTTTACTACTGGCCCTTATTGATGCTGTCTGGTTTTGAAGCAGCATGCCTAAATGTGTGCACAACTACTGTGAGTGAGCACACATAGTGAATGTTTGTTCATGCACATAGCTGGTTTGTTATCTAACTGGACATTCATACACTGAAATATCCAATTTGCATGTGCCATGCAGTAATTGATCTTGCAAATTATAGGATCGCAATTGCTCATACATTTTAGCATGGCCCTACGGGTCCAGGCATGGGGGTGGAAAATCAGATTCTAGGAATATATTATAAAATATTCCGTTTCTTTCCCTCTTTGTGGCAGTGCTGCCATTCCAAAGGCAGCTTTCTCAATCACAAGGTTAGGGTTTTAAATTAATTGTCACAAGCATATGGTACTGCACGTGTCCTAGCATGGAATGGTGAAAAGAGACAACACCCTTGTTGCACTGAACAGCTGTATGGGGCTTGTTCTCCCATCCTACCCTGTAACTCAATCTTATTTCCCCCCATCCCCTCCGCACCACCACTCCCTAGCTTCCATCAGATACCTACCTATAGCCAATGTCCAGATAGAAAATTCCAGACCACCAAATAAAAGTACTGCAGTTTTTAACTACAGTGACAAGATAAGTCAAGATTCCCTCCATGCAACAGAAAGTTCTTTCTCTGCAAAAAAGCAACTGAAAACAGCAGCTAACTGTGTTCAACAAACTGGAGGGAATTCAGAGAGGACCAATAAAATATTAAGGCTCTGAAAAGATTGATATATGGGGAAAGATTAAAAGAGCTAAATACTTAGCTTTGGCATTGAACAACTCAGAGGTATACTACTGTCTGTCTACATGTATTTGAAGGGCATAAATTTGGAGATGTGCTTAGGATGAAATATAGCTAGGAGTAATAGGTTAAAATTGAGAATAGGAAGATGTCAGATCTAGAGAGAAGTTCTGAAATACACAATGAAGTTCAATAAAACAGTAAAAATTGTAGATGCTAGGGAGGATAAAAGAGGATTAAAGGCAGAACACTCCAAGAAAAGGAAAAGGGCAGGGATAGAAAACCTTCTAAGATCAATAATGTGTTTTTGCTGAGTTTTTCCAAGGGTTGTGAAGAGTATTTGTATAAATTTATGCCTGATTTTTTAATCCTACTGGGGACTTAATCCAATTCTACAATTAGCCAAACCTTTTTTGTATTTCTAATAATGGTATGGTACTGTATGTATGCTCTCAGCAAAGCCCACCACACACACAAACCTGGCTGCTTTTTAACAGTCTATTGCTCATGAAAGGTTAATAAATCTGGCAGGAGGAAAAAGGAGGTAATATTTCTTGTCTGAATGAAAATGATCATATATTTGATATGATGAATCAAAGGCCATACTGGGTCGAAGAAAGATATGTGTGTTCTTACAAGCAAAATTTCTATCTTTAAATGTTAAGAACTCAGTTTTGCTTCAATACAAACTTTGCCTTATGTAGGTTGGGAAATGGTTTTTATTTCAATGAAGCTGAGGCTTTTCTTTGTGTAATTAACTTGTAAAAATAACAGTGAGTCTGATACTAAAGGGAAGCTATCTAGCTCCCAGGTACCTCAATTTGATTGAGTTTGAATGTATTTAAAATGCTATTAATATTTTTACTAATAATTATTCTAGCAATAAATTAGCAGTATGACTGACTTTAATTAGGTTTGAGCTGATTTTAAATTAAGTATTTTAATCTTTTGCTATGCTATTTTGTTAAACCCTGGAATTGTTATAATTATTAATGTATCCCTCTTCTGATTTTTAGATTTCTTACATCTTTAGATTGTCTTTATTTAAACTCTATGGTTCATTTTGAAGCCTTTCAAATTTGTTCAAATTTATTTATTTAAATGTTTTTTTCCAAGTTAATATTATTGAATCTTAACTGAAATGTGAGTCTTGATTACAGTTATTGAATGATGTACCTTAAAATGTTAAATCAACTTTTTAAAAACAAATGAAAATTTAGCTTGATTAATGGGCCATTCCTCCATATCAATGGTATGCTTTAGGCTGTAGACTAGTCTTTCTGGGTAATCAGTGGAATCGCCACTGCTGAGACATTTAAAATCATTATTGGACAAAGCAGCAAAATTATACTGTAGAGAGCACCCTTGCGTGCTCAGGGAGAAGAAAGAGATGACCTAATAGGTTAATCTAGCTCTGCATTCTGTGAATCGTTGACTCAGTAATTTCAAGGTCCTTGGGTCCCTACTCACACTTCTTTCTGGAAATTCAGCCCTACCCATCATTAGACAGAAAGGGCTCTTTACAAGAATGGGATGTTTACAGATCAAAGTCTGCTGAGCCACCAACCTGTTTCCCTATATAAAAATATATTTTGCTTAAATATATGTGGAATCCGGGTTTCAGGCCTCAGTATTTGTGCAATTCATATTAATGTACATCCCTTCTACGGTCCAGTAAAGTTCTTGCTAAAACTCTTAGAGTGGAGGTTATATTCAGAAATGCCGCCAGACGGAGATGACCTGTGCTTGCCAGTAGTGGGCAGGAGGACGCAGATTGAGGGCAGCCGGCTTCAGCAGTGTTACTGAGCATGCTCAGTACAAGCCAAGCAACAAATTTGGGGGGTCATGTGACCCCCACATGTCCCTCCCCCCCATGCATCGCCTCTGCCAGAGAAATAGAGCGCATCATGGAATAGGCCTCCTTAATTCCCTGAGAGAACCTGCTTCAATATAGGGAGAAAAAAAACCACTGATCGCACACCCCTAATTGTCAGCTACCACCCCACACTGGAACCCACCCAGGGTATCACCAAACAAATACAGCTTATACTTGATGGGGACCACATCCTGAAAGAAATCTTTCCCCAACCCCCTCTTCTGTACAAGCTCATCCTCAGAAGCAAGCTCCGCACAGACTAGGACACACCAACTCAAAGCAGCACCAGACTCTGCCATAACAACAGATGCAAAACCTGCAGCCGCTGCTATGATGATCAGTACCCTCAGAATATCACCTTTCCAGAGCCATGGATCCTACACATGCCTATTGCAATATGTGATGTACCTTTTCCAGTGCATCAGATACCCCAACAATAACTATGTGGATGAAACCAGACAATCACTACACTCTCAAATGAACTCCCACAAAAATTGAGAAAAGGTAAAAACATCTTATCATCTGTTAGTGAACAATTTTCACAAAATGATCACTCCATATCTGACCTCTCTGTCCTCATCCTCAAAGAAAACCTGCACAACACCTTCAAATGTAGGCAATCTGTTATCCTTTGCACAAGGTTTCGCGGGAGGGCAGCCTTGTTTCTTCCGCCCCGGTAAGATACTTTGCCCTGCCATACTGCAATCAAGAGAGCTGGAATCATGGCGGAACACAGCATAGCAGCATAAGGGCCAGGCCGGTACCCCGCTGCATGCAGCAAATCTTCCCTTTCCTCCTGCGTAACCCTCAGGAGACTGATATCACTCATGGTCACCTAGGGAAGATGGTGCATGTTTAAAATACCCGAGCTATAAAACCGATACCCTGTACTTATCTAGTACCCTTTTTATTGTCATACTGAGTCAGTTAAATAATTGTCCAAAGGTATCTGATGATACTTAACCCGCAGTGTCCTCAGATCAAATGTATCCACCTCGTCCCGAAATGGTCATCTTAATTAAACCATGGTGCCTGCTCACCCTCTCATACAGGACTTTTGAACTGAGCTTTTTAGAGATGATTAAGCCTCTCTATACCAGAGTAAAGTGCCCCTGGCTTACCATATCTGTAACGTCAGAGCAAGCCGACCCTTCTGAGATGCTCGGAATGGAATGCAGGTCTGGCTTAGTTTTGTGCACGCTAAGGGGAGTATTTTTAACATTGTTGCAGTTGCTTCAGTTTTCTGGGTCTGCTAACAATGGCAACGTTGTGCCTTTCTTTTCTTTCTGTAGACACCTCGGCCTTGGCCCTCCCCTCTAGAAATGCTGCAAAAAGACTTTTGCAGATCAGAAAGAGGAAAAAAAAATCTTGGGATGACATATTTGGAGAGCTCATGAACGCTTTCGTGGCCGCTGTGACAGACCTCTGAGTGTGGAGGTTGTCCTTGTCCCAGGAACTGGACATGACGTAGAGAATAGAAGGTCAATGCAGGAGCAGGATCGCAGTACGCAGCAGGAGATGCTGCGAATCATGCGGGATCAGGCTGACATGCTCAGGCGCCTTGTGGTGCTATAGAAGGAGTGGTGGCCAGACAGATTCCCTCTGCAGCCTCTCCAGAATTCTCCTCCACCTATCGCTTTGCTGCCCTTCATCACCCCCGCCCCCAAGCGATCTTGGAGGAGACTGGCCAGACTGCAGTACGTGGTGCACTGCACCCCGGTGAAGGCAAGCAGAAAGACACGGTGGCCCTGCTAAGAACTTTCATGAAACTGTGAATGAACACTTGGCCCTTGCCCCCACCGACCTGAATGTTCACAAATAAAACTTTGCAGTATTTCAATACATGTCTCTTTATTAATTAATAGCTTGTGTGGGGAGGGATTTGGATGGTCCTGATATCGATGGTAGGGGGGATGCTAAGGAAAGGCACAAAACATACAGAAAACATTACTGCATGTCATTGCAGAGCCTGTTTTTCAATGCTTTCCGGAGGTGAAGCGCTCCATGGTTGGCTCTGAGTGTATTGTTGCCATCTGGCTTCTCAAAATTGGCGGCCATTCCTTCTGCGTCCACAGTACAACCCTGGGGGAACCTTTCCCCCTTCGCTTCACACACATTATGAAGAACACAGCATGCAGCTATAATTGATGGGATGTTTTTTTTTCATTCATGTCCAGCCTAGCAAGGAGACATCTCCATCTGGTCTTTAAATGCCCAAATGCACATTCCACCACCATTCTGCAAGTGCTTAGCCTGTTATTAAATCGCTCCTTGTCGCTGTCGAGGTGCCTGATGTATGGCTTCATTAGCCAAGGGAACAAGGGGTAAGCTGGATCCCCCAGGATCACTATTGGCATTGCCACATCCCCAATGTTAATTTTTCAATCTGGGAAGAAAGTTCTCGCCTGCATGTTCAAGAACAGCCTCGAGTTCCTAAATACGCGCGCATCATGCACCTTTCCAGACCACCCCGCATAGATGTCGGTGAAACAACCTCTGTGATCCACAAGGGCCTGCAACACCATGGAAAAGTACCCCTTGAGGTTTATGTACTCTGTTGCGAGGTGGTCAGGCATTAAGATAGGGATGTGCATGCCATCAATAACACCCCCTGCAGTTTTGGAATCCCATCATGGCAAACCCATCCACTATGTCCTGCACATTTCCCAAAGTCACTACCCTTCATAGAAGAAGTCTATTGATGGCCCTGCACACTTGAATCACAGCAGTTCCCACTGTAGATTTACTGACTCCGAACTGATTCCCAACCAAGGGGTCACAGTCTGGGGTTGCCAGCTTCCACATAGCGATGGCCACTTGCTTCTCCACCATCAGAGCTTGTCTCAAGCGAGTATTCATGTGCTTCAGGGATGTGGACAGCTCCGCACAAAGTTTGAGGAAAGTGGCCTTTCGCATACGAAAGTTCTGCAGCCACTGGTCATCATCCCACAGCTGCATAACGATGCGGTCCCACCAGTCTGTGCTTGTTTCCTGAGACCAGACCAGATGATGCATAACAGCCTGTAGCAATTGAGAATTGTTCTGCTCGACGGCTTATAGCAGGGCAGCCTCGGTAACATCGCTGTTGCCTGTGCTTCGGGTTCTCACTTGCCTTTGAAAATAATCCAGGATAAGGTGTGATGTATTTGTGATGCTCACAATAATAGTGCACAGTTCAGTTGGCTCCATGTCTCTGCAGCAATGGTGAGCAAGCGGCAAAAACAAATGGTGCAAAACCCAGTTTCCTGTTTGCTTGAGGCAAGAAGGGAGAGGAAAGGAGCATTGCATCATGGGACATTGAAACTCTTCCCAACAGCTCCCGCGGCTAGTTGCACTGTGGGATAGCCACCCACCGTGCATTGCTTTGAATGTCGACACAAGCATGGCAAGTGTGGACACACGAGCCCGGCGCAAGAAGTGTGGTGTGGACACGCTCCTGTGACTTCTAAAAATCAGTGGATGAAAGTCGATTTTAAGTAAGTCGATGTCACTCTGCAGTGTAGACATACCCAGAGAGTGGACAGAAAGAGGGAGAGAGAGAGAGAGAGAGAGAGAGAGAGAGAGAGAGAGAGAGAGAGAGAGAGAGAGAGAGAGAGAGAGAGAGCTTCTCTTGATTAAAATAATGCAATTCTATAAACATTATTTAAAATGCTAGCATCTTATTCTTAAAAAGTCCCATGTTTTATTGGATGTTTAACTCAAAGAAGTTCAGTGTAAAGGTGAAAATATGATCTCATTTATACCCAACCCAACCGCATTGATATCAGCAGGGTTGCATGGGATATTCATCAAAGCATAAACTGGCCCTAATCCTTTTCATTTTATAGCAAACATTTTCCTGTAATGGGTTTTTGTGTGGATTCTGTGGCAATAACATGAGTGTAAAGTCTATAAAAACTAACCATGAAACTTAATTTTCATTGCACTTTTAAAAAATGCAATCCATAATAATTAATCACCATAAGATCATGAATCAAGTCCATATTAACAAGACCATTGACAGATCATAATAAAAAATCACATTGTGATTGAGGAGTCTTTGTTTTGTGATCCATAAATCTGATACAAGCCCTACTCTCTTCACAGTTAAACTGGCTTGTTATAGAACTTTCCAGCATCTCTGTTGGCCAAACTGATCAAGTTTTCTTCCCCCCATGAACTGCAATAATTTGGATTGGAAACTTGAGGGCATGACCCTCAAAAGCTCCACCATGGGTTACAAAAAAATGACTCTTCCATTTACATGCTGGTCCCAAGGACCAAATCCTGAACTTCTTACCTCAGAGACTTTACACAACCCTTCATTCCTTATACACACCCAAATTTCCACTGACCATGTTGGGTGTGCGAGGACTAAAGAATCAGCATTCTTCTCCCCTCTCAAGTCAATGTTGCTGAGTAAGGATTGCAGGGCCTGACCTCAAATATCTATCATTATGCTTAAGGCACAGTTATGATAGTTAAGACTTAGGGATTGTCCCAGACAACTGGCATAAATGTGCATAACTGGGCTGTAATACTGGGGAATAGTTCAGTTTATAATTAAATATTTTAATTTTTTTAAATAAGCAATTAAATACATTGGCTGCATATATAAATTATTCCACATCTGACATAGCATATATATTGTTATATATACACACTGTTGCATTTGTATATAATAAACATTTGTATTCTTCATTAGATATTTGTTTCTTTGTTTTACATGTGAAAACGTTTAATAAACTTAAGACTATTTAGTATGCTTTCTTCCACCCTTTGTCTGTCTTGTATATTTAGACTGTAAGCTCATTGGGGCAGTCTCTCACGAAGTCTTTGTACCATGAGCCCTAAACTCAGTTGGGGTCTTTAAGTCCTACTGTAATACAGAGAATAATGATCACTGATAAATTGAGAAGCTGAAAAATGGAAAAAGCAGCAGCTTTGTCTGTCAGCTGGAAAGAATGGCCAAGAACGTTATTCCTTTGCCTTGAATTGAGATGTCCAATGTTTATCAGGACTTCTGTTTTCATAAAACAACACAGTAAAGTGAAATGTTATTTTTTCTAAGATATAATGTTCTTAGCCTTCCCAACACACTCTCCAGTAATTTAGACTGAAATCCTGTCCTTATGCCATAAGTAGACAAAATACAAAGGAAATGCCAAGTTTCTGCTGTCCAGCCTAGACCATGAAGAGCAGTACAAAGAGATTATGCTACCCACTGTGCACTACAGAGCAGAGGTACACAGTGACTCTCCATGCTAGTGTGCAGTGGGGCATTGTGTGTGAGGTGGAGAGTGACAAGGATGTGGTTTGTGGGTCTTCACATAGTGCAGGCCTATTGCACTACAAAGAAATACAGAGGGGAAGGTTACAATGGCTGTGGAGGCTGTTGTAGCCAGCACAGAGTGCCTAGGTGGGTGACCCATGCCCTATCTCTGGGCTGCTAGGGATGATTCTGTTCCTGAAGCTCTGTGTTGCTTCTCTACACAAACTTTATTTCTCAACCCTGAGTATAATTTAGTTGGTCTTAACACACAAATTGAATACATAGATAAGTAATTTGTATTTAATCTTATATTAATGCTTAACTCCTACCTCCTGCATTTGCAAGGTGAATAGGACGGGGAGCTGCTTCTTCAAATGGTCAGTAGTCATACTGCTCGATGTAACCACATTGTAATTACACAAGGAGTTACTACACTGTCCCATCCTTAGGCTTGTGAAATATGTTTTACTGGTACATCCATTTACCCCTCGCTCACCTATTGGAGTTTTCACCACAGGCTTGTGTACAATCATAACTGTACAACACTCAGAGGTGGTGCATAAAGCTGCTGCTCGGACACCAAGGCTAGTGCCACAGAGCCATTGTTGCTGCTTCTTCTTCACAGCAGATTTATCAACACATTAAAACGGGAGATGATAATAAAAATGGACTGGTCTTTAATTGCAGTAAAATGAAGGCAATTATTCAGGATTTGTTTAAAAAGTGTCAGTCAGTACTTTTCATAACTGAGTGGGTGAAACTGATCAGAAGACCATTTGCCTTCAACAGCAACATGTCCTAAGTAAACACTGAAAGAAAATTAGTCCTTAATTGGGTTCAAAAGCCAATAGATCTCTGCACTGAAGTTCAGACCCTTGCTTTGGATTTTGCAAGCCTAATCACTACATGGTTCTTATTACAGGACAGCAAATAATTAATGAAGAGGAATCATTCATCATATGGTGGAATTTGCCAGGTAAATTATTCCGGGCCAAATTGTAGCCCATCAGTGCAGATGGCAAAGTAGATTTTGCAGAGTTTTGTCACCCTCTCGTGCTGATGCGTCGGAGGGAGTGAAATGGGATGTGAACTGGATGAAGCTGTGGCTTGTCCCATCCCCAATGGGTCAGTCAGTGAAACTGAGCTGATGCACCGGGGAACATATGCTGCACTGACTATTGGCTTGATTCTGTTTATTCCCTCCTTGGAGTAATGGGGAAACTGGGGAATTTCTTTCCCGGTCTGCTCCTGTGTCAAGGATAAAATGCATTGTCCCTTAGTCTGGGCTCATGGCAAAACCCTGATTGAATATATTCATTAACAATTCAACTAACTCTATAAGGAGCGCAAGTGGCAAAAACAAAATATATCAAGTACATTCAAAACATGTTCCGAAATCAATCAAATAAATTATTTGACAAAACATTATTTAATCAACTGTATTCGTGCTAATAATTTCTCTTACCTTTTCTAGCATATCTGCACCTTGCCTGGTCCATTTTCCTTGGTAATAGAGATTTAGATTTTGATTCAGTTCAGATCATTAGAATAACAGAGTTCTGAGCTAGTTTGGATTCCATTCAGATTGGATTACTTTACTGCTACATGCAGTCCATCAGACTGACTAAAGTCAACATTTGTTGGGGCCTGGTTCTGGTATAACTCAACCCATTTACTGGGTATGCAATCATTAAACCCACTAAATAAAATACGTACTTACCATGGTAATATGTGGAAATGTCTTAGCAAAAAAAGGTGTTAACACTCAGCAGCTGGCAGTATTTGCCTAAATCAGTATTTATGCTGAAAGTGGGCAGAAAGCCTATTCTTAGTAATAGAATTTGAATAGAAAACAAAATACTATATGGTATAATCATTTACAATGCTTCAAACCTAAATACAATGCACACTTTAAATAGGGATGTTCCTATTTTTATGTTATGGACATATGTTTTATTGTATTGAAATACTTAAAGGGATCATTCCATTTCCTCTTCTCTCACCTACACAAAGAAACTCTCAAAGGATATCACCTCCTACTGGAATATCTGTGGCATTACATGAGACACAATTGCATCCTTATATAAAGAATTGTCAACAATTACTTATTAGTAAATGACATTATGATCATAGGACTCATCATCCTGCCTACGCTACACACTCATTTATCTCTGTTCAAGTCAGTAATCCCACTGAAGCCATTCATCAGGTCTTATTTTGCTTAGCCGACTTCTATTACTAGACTCCAGTCCCCACGTCCCTGCGGATGACAACCACCTCATTGCATCCCTACTGCACTAAAGACTGGCAGTGAAGTCATGACTCATTAGTCTAATTTGCTAAATTGTCCTTAGATAAGTCATACCAGATGTACATTGCTAAACACACTGATACTGATGTATCTGTAGAGCTACTATGTATTGTCATGAGAATGTGGCTAGAAACCCACTGCACATACCATATATTAGTGCAGTGCTTTCTTAGCCTGAAGAAGGGAGTTGTTGCATTGTTTCCAGCTAAGTAAAAAAGGCACTGCAATTGAACTGGGAAATTTAGCTACTACTGTGAGTCTGATTTTCCTGCTTCTGCTGCTTCCAAGACTACATTTTTTCACATGGCAGTGATATGAATTGTTTGAGTACTATGTTTGTCAAAATATTAAAAATAGGGGGTGGGGAAAGGGCTAATTTGGATTTTATTCCATACTGATATTTAGTGGGAAAGGTCATTTGTTGTATACATCCAAATCATGGGGAGAGCTGGCACTCATTTTTTCTTCCTGTTGTAGAAAGTTACAGTTTTTTTTGAATAAGTAGCAATGAAAGAGAAATGTGAAGTTATATTTAGAGCTGGTCAGAGAACCATAATTTCTCGGAATATGTGGTTCAGTCAAAATGGAAATGCTTTGACAAATCAAGTTGATTTTACCAGAATTTCATTTGGAAAACAAAAAGGTTCCAATCATGTCAAAATCTCTTATTTCAATTGTTAAAATGTTTTGATTTTCCAATTTTGAAATTATTTTTCACTTTGAATTTATATATATATAACACATTTTTAAAAATTCAAAGTGAAAAGTAATTTCAAAATTGGAAAATATATACATTTTGAAATGAAACCTTCTGATTTTGTCAAAATGAAATGTTTTGGATTGTGATACTGGCAGAGCAGGTGCCAGCTCATGCCAAAGTCCCCATGTCTCAACTGAACACTGACAAAATACATAGCTGGAATCAGTCTGGTTGACCTACCTGTGTTAGTATTGTTAAAATGGATATCAGGATTATAAGAATGTGTTTAGTGTTTAGACTTTACTGAATGCTTGGGAGCTGCTGTCTGCATTAATCTCAGTTTCAACCATATTGTAAGGTAGTATTTAAACATTTGCATTGTAAGCCTCTATGACTATAAATCAACAGACAGGAGAGAGACATTAACTAGCATAAAATGTTCTTCTCCAACAGAAGGTGTTATGTCCTGGGCAAAAAGGAAGGCCCATCAACACCAGATGGACTATTGTGGAACATTAAAGAGGGAAAAAGACCCTGATCTGTCTCACCACCAAGGTGCACATACCTTTGTGATAGATGGTCCTCTACACCAAAGATCACAGCAATATTCAGGTTATTCTCAGTCTCAATGGATCAGTCTCTTATCCCAGGTCAATCGCGCCTTAGATCTCACACCAAAGACAACATTTGTAGCCAATCCTATAATAATGTATCTAAAGATTTATTAAAAGGAAATAAGAGAGTTATTTACAAGATTAAAGCAGATAAATACACACATGAATTAAAATCAAGTTACAAAAATAATAGAAGCTTCTATAATAAGCAAGTTCAGTATTATCTTTAGGGATAACCCAAGTTAAGCTGGGGATCCCTTGCTTATGCTTAGAAACCTTGCTCTGTGACGCCAAGTTTTGACTGCTGTAAAGCCTGAGGAGTTTACACTTGATAACTGGTTGGTGAAATCTAAGTATAAAACACATAACCATTTGGTTTGTGCTCTGGTTCGTATCAGTCTGCCCTGAAGTTGGTACTCATGCTCTTGAGCCACTGCAGGACATCTTGACACAAATGACCCCATTTTATTTATTTATTTTCTTTCACAGGGAATTTCACAATTTCCAGTTTTCACTCCAAATTGGAACATAGCCATGTTTTTCAATCTTGAAATCCTTTGCATATTGGGAACTTCTGTCCTTCACACAGCTCTAGTTATATTGCCCATGTCCACTGCTTGAGATGAAAATAGCATGCAATCATAGACTACATGAAATACTCTCTGTTGCCATAGTCAGATCCCAAATTAATTTCTTTTTCTATCTTTGCAAATGTTCTGAAGTCCTCTCTTTTTAAAATCAGCTACTGAGGAATTTTCGACATTCTTCTTGTTGGCAGTGAAATTCCTCTTTAAAATGCTGGAAGAAGAAAAGTAATATTGGAAAACTAATGTCTGAGGGAGAAAGATCACTGATGTCCTGCCAACATCATGAATTGTGGAGAAGAAGATGTAGAATTTGTATAAAAAGCAGCCTGGCGAGACACCGCGTCTCAAGCTTTTCCTTCAGGAATACACATATTCATAATGGCTATTCCTCAATGATCTGTTCATGATTTGATCTCATTCTTTCATTACAAACCCAATAATACCTGGTTGTTTTTTTCTTTGCAGATGTGTTGGATTAATTTAGATGGAATATATAGGCCGAATAATTAAAGGTGTTAGCATGACCAGGAAACCGATAAACATTAAATAGTTTTAAACATGGTTTAAGGACAAAGATCACAGCCTGCTTAGTATCATGACAAACACCATTAAGCATTATTTCAATCTTTTATTAAAGATGTAGTTAAAAAAAGGAAAAACAGTTTAAAGCATTAAAAATTAAAGTGTTATGTAAGGCTTTCATTTTAACAACATCCTTTGTTCTTTTTCCCTCTAGCTATAGAGATATTTTAAAAGAAAAATCTCCCTCTTTGACAGTGTTTTAGATGGTATTAAAGCTATCAATAACTGTCCATTCTGGGGAAAAGAGAAGTTGATTGGGATGGGATGGAGCTGTTGTTGTTCTTGTAGTTAAAGTCCGATCCCATTTCCTTACCTAGAAGACAAACCAAGACAAACACACACTGAAGGGGAGAGAACACAACAGCAAATATAGAAATCCAGCTTCTGTCTCTGGTGTTAGCTCTTACTTGCAATTTCACTCACAGGAGCTGGAACTAGTGGTGCTTGGAGGTGCTGCCGTACCACCTGGCTTGAAGTGGTTTCCATTATATACAGGGTTTACAGTTTGGTTCAATGGCTTTCACTACCCCCACTATACAAATTGTTCCAGCACCCCTAACTTCAGTGCTGGAGAAGCACAGGCCCAGCACAGGATCTGATTAGCCATGCCAAGACCTGGCAAACTTGTATCAGTATCTGAAGTCAGTGGATAACAGTGGTTCTTCTGTGACACTATACTGGATGAAAAGAGGTGATTCAAAGAAAAAACATAAGAACAGCCATACTGGACCAGACCATTGTCCATCTAGCCCAGTATCCTGTCTTCCGACAGTGGCCAATGCTAGGTGCTAATGAGGGAATGAATAGAATAGGTAATCATCAAGTCACTCATCCCATCACCCATTCCCAGCCTGTGGCAAACAGCAATCCCTGCCTATCCTGGCTAATAGCCATTGATGAACCTATCCTCCATGAACTTATCTAGTTCTTCATGGAATCCCATTATAGTTTTGGCCTTCACAACATCCTCTGACAAGGAGTTCCACAAGTTGACTGTGTGTTGTGTGAAGAAATAATTGCTTTTGTTTGTTTTAAACCTGCTGCCTATTAATTTCATGTGGTGACCCTTAGTTTTTGTAACAGTTCCTTATTTACTTTCTCCACACAAGTCATGATTTTATAGACCTCTATCATATCCCCCCTTAGTCATCTCTTTTCCAAGCTGAAAAGTCCCAGTCTTATTAATCTCTCCTCATATGGAAGCTTTTCCATACCTCTAATCATTTTAGTTGACCTTTTCAGTACCTTTTTTTATTCCAATATATCTTTTTTGGGTGACCAGATCTGCATACAGTATTTAAGATGTGGGATTTATAAAAAGGCAATATGATATTTTCTTTCTTATTATCTATCCCTTTCCTAATGATTCTCAACATTCTGTTAGCTTTTTGACTTCTGCTACTCATCGAGCGGATATTTTCAGAGAATGATCCACAATGACTCCAAGAACTCTTTCTTGAGTGGTAACAGCTAATTTAGACCCCCTCATTTTATATGTATAGTTGGGATTATGTTTTCCAATGTGCATTACTTTGCATTTATCAACATTGAATTTCATCTGCCATTTTGTTGCCCAGTCATTCAGTTTTGTAAGATCCCTTTGCAATTCTTCACAATCTGCTTTGGACTTAACTGTCTAGTGTAGTTTTGTATCTGCAAATTTTGCCACTTCATTGTTTATCCCTTTTTTCAGACAATTTATAAATACGTTGAACAGTACTGGTCCCAGTACAGACCTCTAGGGGACACCACTATTTACCTCTCTCCATTCTGAAAACTGATAATTTATTCCTACCCTTTCTTTCCTATCTTTTAACCAGTTACTGATTCAGGAGAGGACCTTCTCTCTTATCCCATGACAGCTTACTTTGGTTAGGAGCCTTTGGTGAGGGGCCTTGGGAAAGGCTTTCTGAAAAATTTAAGTACACTATATTCACTAGATCACTCTTGTCCACATGCTTGTTGACCCCCTCAAAGAATTCTAGTAAACTGGTGAGGCATGATTTCCCTTTTACAGAAAACATGTTGACACTTCCCCAACAAATTGTATTCATTCCTGTGTCTGATAATTGTATTCTTTTCTACAGTTTCAACCAATTTGCCTGGTACTGAAGTTAGGCTTACCAGCCTATTATTGCTTGGATCATCTCTGGAGCCTTTTGTAAAAATTGGCGTCACATTAGCAATCCTCCAGTCATCTGGTACAGGAGCTGATTTAAATGTTAGGTTACATACCACAGTTAGTAGTTCTGCAATTTCACATTTGAGTTCCTTCAGAACTCTTGGGTGGATATCATCTCCTCCTGGCGACTTACTACTGTTTAATTTATCAATTTCTTCCAAAACCTCCTCTAATGCCACCTCAGTCTGGGACAGTTCCTCAAATTTGTCACCTAAAAAGAATGGCTCAGGTTTGGGAATCTCCCTCACATCCTCAGCTGTGAAGACCGATGCATAGAATTCATTTTGTTTCTCCGCAATAGCCTTATCTTCTTCAAGTGCTCCTTTAACATCTCAATTGTCCAGTGGCCCCACTGATTGTTTAGCAGGCTTCCTGCTTCTGACATACCTAAAAAATGTTTTTGCTGTTACTTTTTGAATCTTTGACTAGCTGTTCTTCAAAATTCTTTTTTTTGCCTTCCTAATTATATATTATAAATACAGGCCATAAATCTTCATTAAGTCAAGACCATAACTGCTGCTTGAGCTATAGCAAATCTTTTAGAAAGACATCCAATCTTGATTTAAAGACTTCAGGTGATAGAGAATCTACCATGTTTCAAGGCAAGTTGTTCCAACGATTATGCATCCTCACTCCTAAAATGTGCTCCTTACCTTTAGTCTGAATTTGTCTAGTGTTAGCTTCCAGCTATTGGATCTTGTTATACTTTTGTGTGCTAGATTAAAGGCCATTGCCTATCAGAAATCTCTTCCCCATGTAGGTACT
The DNA here is from genome assembly GCF_026122565.2 of Emydura macquarii macquarii. Classification (NCBI taxonomy): domain Eukaryota; kingdom Metazoa; phylum Chordata; order Testudines; family Chelidae; genus Emydura; species Emydura macquarii. The sequence goes on along the minus strand of NW_027131245.1, from coordinate 3,039 downwards.
TGTAGACCATGATCAAGTCACTTCTTACCCTTCTCTTTCATAAACTAAATTAATGAGTTTCTTAACTCTCTCACTATAACACGTTTCCCTCAAATGTCTCATCATAAAGCAAGTCTCAGCCCCAATGTCTCACTGTAAGGCATGCTTTCCTCAATTCTTTCCTTGAATGTTTCCCCATTAATCATTCTTGTAGCTGTTTTCAGAACCCTTTCCAATTTTCCAACATCCTTTTAGAAGTGTTGATACCAGAACTTAACACAGTACTCTAGTAATGGTCTCACTAATGCCATATACAGAGGTACTGCCACCTCCATAGTCCTACTTCATATTCCTCTGCTTAGACTGTGTTCACCTCTTAGTTACAGCATTACACTGGGAGCTCATGTTCCGTTAGTTATCTGCTCCTACCTCGAGTCCTTTTCAGTGTCTCTGCATTCTAGGGTACATTCCCCCATCTTGTAAGTGTGACATACATTATTTGTTACTAGAAGTAGCTGTGTCTAGTTTTGACCTGAACTGAAGATTTTTACAACATTGTCTTTCACCTCCCTCAGTACAATGAGGCAATGCTTTGTGTCAGGAAGCCCTCTTCCAATAGTTAAATCAGCAGTAATGACAGCATAACTTTACTTTAATACCTCTGGAGTGATTAGCTCTCGCCATAGGAGTTTTTACTTCTAAAGACGCCTCCAGACTGCAGGCTCAAAATGCCACAAAATGACAGCAAAGAAAAAGGGGACAAAAAAGAGAGAGATTTCATAGAAAAGAGAATGATGAGAAAATATATGTGTTGCGTAAACAGGAAATGCCTTCAGTTCATCCTCTTAACTATGGCTGACCCAGATGCATGGTAACACAGTTTATCTGTGGGTCTCACCCAGCATAATTTTAAAAATCTCCCTTGCTACTGGTGTATCTACAAAACGTACTGCGCCAATCCAGCACAATGTTGTTGTTACTTTAGTCCTTCCATGATATGTTCCATTGAAAACTCTTTTTGAAACATAGTTTTAATTTCTCTCTGGTATGTAACAATGAAACTTAACTGGCCTGAGCAGCTCAATATACCTCACATCCTGTTGTCATGAAAGATGCCTTGTAATTTATCATTTGAAAACTACCAACATGCTGGTCATTAATATCATTGTGAAATGTTCTAAAGGAGGCAGAACCAAGTGAAAGGCACGGGAGATGGGCATTATCCTATTATGCTCCACCCGCAAATGGTGCTATGAAGAAACTGGCTGAAGTCAGTACGGGCACAAGAAGAACTAAAGGACCTAACTGTTCTGGTTACACCTCACTGGATAAATGAAAGATGCATTTTTTGGGACCAGCTCTTGCAGCTTTGCAGGCTGAGCTGCCCAGCTCATAGGTGGTCAATGCTGCTAAAACTATGGTAGCCCTTGTCCCTCCATACCTGGCTACATGTCCTTAATAATGGTTTATCATTTTCCATTCTGCATGTGACATCTCTGCTTCTATTGTTCCCAGATCTGACCTTCATGTCCTGGAAAAATGTCTGATGATGAACCTGGCATTACAAGATGAATCCAATATCAAACAATCAAACAGGGAGCTCCAGAGAAAGATGTAAGGCTCTGTCTAGAATAATATACAATGGTGTTCAAGCTAATTATGCAACAGGAAAACTCAGCTAACCAGTAGTGAAAGAAATGAATTTCCCTTTGTCAGACTAGGAGCTATGTTAGGCCAAATATAGGACTGAAACACTCGGGGAATTATTACTAAATATAGGCCACTGTCTAAGGAACAATGCACTACACCTGGCAGAAAGAAAGAACTCAAAGATTCAGGAAGATTCTCCTGTGAATCTTTCCTCTGTTGCATTTCCTCTCCTTTTCTCCATCCATAGCTTCTTCCTCTCTCTGCTCCTTCCCTTTTCTGTGTCCTTGCGGTAGATGTGATGGTCTTATGTTTTCTGTGTATCTTATCTTTCAATTTCTAGGAACTTTTCACATGTGCAGAGCTAGTTGCCTGTTTTGTTCTCAGGTTGCTCAGTGCCTATAAACCAGGAGACATACACAGACTTTGCTCTCTCATGGAAATTTTCTTTTTGTTCTTTTTTGTTGTTTTTCTTTGTCAGAAATAAAACTCATTTGAGGCTGAAAAATGTATGCTTTGTTCTTTGTATATGGAAGCATAACATCTCCTTTTATAGTGGAAGTAGAGTGAGATTGGAACAAAGATCCAACAGATGAAAAATCAGTTGCATTTTGTAGCTTGCCTCAGGGTGTTTAAGCATCCATTCTGTGTTTAGTGTTAAAGTAGGTTTCCATCCAGATATCAGATAAAAATAACTGCTACAGCCTCCAAAATCACACCATTAGTATTTCTTGGCTTCAAGTCTATGCCGTGGGTTACACACATTGTTTATTAGGCAGCAATGTGTATAAATTCAGTAAGCAGAGAAAAATGGCCCATTTGGCACCAGTGGTAATGTTTGCGGACTGGTCCTCTAAACGGTGCCAGTTACAAGCACTCTTTGAAATCCATTTGACTTCAGCTTGGTGTTCTTGGAATCTTTCAAATATATTTTTGGTGTCAGTTAATGGGACCAGCACAGTCCATTAAAAAGTGCATACTCTTCATAGAACTGAACAGCCCCACTTTATATTTCTGATACATGAGAAATTGTGGCTTGCATGCTTTTTTTAGATCATCCTCTTGTATGCATATTTTGGTGTCCCCCCATCTCACAGCTTTTGGTGTCCAACACGCACAGCACTACATACCACCCCTCAACACAATAAATCAAAGTTCTTGATAAGTCTGTGGGTTGGAAGGAATGCTGTTAAATGAGGGTGAGTATGTTTCTTCCACAGAAGCTTAGTTGCCATCAGTCTGTGAGAAATGACAATCAAACCTGGATCTCCACATGGCAGGACAAAGATTTTGCATTTAGCACAATGTTTTTATTTCCATATGAAATGGCCACAAATATTTCTACACACTTCAGCAAATGGTTCCGTCTAATGCAGTCCATAACTCTGTTGAAACTGTTTTGACTTAATAATA